>NC_057806.1:137991624-138223399 GCF_018294505.1 Triticum aestivum
CGCTGGGCGCATAGCTCCATAATTCTCCCACCATAGACTGGCGGGGCCTTCAAGATGATATGCGGCAAAGGTGACCTTGTCAGCCTCCGCTACCAGCGCGGAACGCAGCTTGTGAGAAATACTGCGAAGCCAGTCATCAGCGTCGAGAGGCTCGACGGAGTGGTGGAACGTGGGTGGATGCAATTTGATAAAATCACTAAGTGACACCACGTTAGCCCTCTGATGGTGTGCTGTATTCTGTTCAATACGCTCCAACAAACGGTTTGTCTCCCGCTTGTTTCTCTCAGCTTCCATCATCACCTCGGCTAGTGAAGGAGGATGAGGCAGATTTTCATTCCTGGCTTCACTGCCTTCGGCCTGCTCTTGAGAAGCAGGGTTGGCGCGCGTGTTGACCATCCTAGGTAAACAAGACAAAGATTTAGTCAGAATGATAAAATTCCGACATAGGAATACATAATGTGAGGAATAACTCGGAATGCAAGATGATCATCCGTATGACATGGTAGATACAGAAACTGCTTCTTTTATTCCATCGTCATACACACCATACAAGGTTTAGTACAAGACCAAACGAAGTACTATTACGGTGAAAAGGGATTACATCTCATCGGAGGCATTCCAAACTCCTATACATTATTTTTCTACAACTCCGGAAAGAGTACAAACTAGGTCATATCCCACGAGTCACGCGGAACGATAGATGACACAGCTAGTGCAAACTAGGGATACTACCCCTAACTCAGACCGATCCGTAGTAGTCCTCATAAAAGTCACCTCCATAGCCTGGAAGCTCAACATGTTCATCCGGAAACAGATGATCTCGCGGAGCTTGTGGACCATAGGGGCTAGGATGAGGCCTTGGACCAACAAACGGTGGCCTGCGGGGACCGCGAGGTGGGGTGATGCCTCCTACATCACGCCAAACCATCACGTCAGGCAGAGCAGATCTCACAGGATAGAGA
Organism: Triticum aestivum; assembly: GCF_018294505.1. Classification (NCBI taxonomy): domain Eukaryota; kingdom Viridiplantae; phylum Streptophyta; class Magnoliopsida; order Poales; family Poaceae; genus Triticum; species Triticum aestivum. The sequence continues at coordinate 137,992,587 of NC_057806.1, forward strand.
TCGCGCATATCTGAGAATCCAGCTTGCACCGCCGGTGCGAACCGAGTCAAAGTGGCCCAGTGGTCAGCACGGGTATTGAAGAGCTCTAACCTTAAGGCCCGATTTTCACGATCCTTAACCTCGAGCATCTCAGCAGTGGTGCGAGTTCGTGAATCCTCCTGAGTGGAATCAGCATAAATAGCTTGGAGATATCCTTGTGCTCCCGGAAGTGATCCTGGCATATACCGGAAATCAGAGTCCCGAAATAAACCAGATCTGACTCGCATAATGGTCATCATGGAGTAGGCGGCATCCTGCACAGCCATCTCAATAGTAACCCCGAGTCCATAGGAGCAGTGAAGAGGCTCAGTGGATCCAGGATAAGATGGAAATATCCTGACAGTGCAGAGATACTGGCTTTGATTGAAGTCCCGGAATTGCTCTTCGACCGTGTACTCAGGATACCAGCGGTATCCAGCCTCAGTCATTACCCTGACCAACTTAGCAGTATGGCCGGGTACATCTAGGCATCGAGTCAGGCGAACCACTTGATTGAGGTCGCGAGTGGCCATCTGAAAGCATAATCATAATGCAAAGGCATTAGAATTTCTAGCAAAATTTCGACAGCATAACAGCTGTAAATGCTCAAAAAGGATTTTGAGACATTTGACAAAGGATTTCGTACACACTCAACATCATCATATCAAAGTTCTGAAACCATGTTGGCAACACAATGTGGTAGTAGAACTGAACTAGGCTTGTAACCATCAAACTTATAAGGTACTACTGATTAGTAACACGTGATCCTGATAGAGAGAACAGATCCTAATTCCTTAACCCCCGGTGGAAGAATGGACTGACTCAGATCAGAAAGTCATAAGGTATAAGGAGTAAAAAGAGCCTTACGTTCCAACCCACAAACAATTCCCCTACATATAACTAAAGAATTTCTAGACTCAACATCGACCAGTTTGGCTTGGAGAACCTACAGGCAGTCCGGCTCTGATGCCAACGCTGTCAGGACCCCGACTCGATGTCACATCGATCTAGCTGGTAACACCTCATATCACTTTGCGGCCTCACGCACGGTATCCCCACGGGTGTCGTCTTACCTTTTCCCGGGACCGTTTGCGCCTTTTGGCTCACGTATATGATAGTGTCGCTAGCATCCATATGATAAAGAGCCCGGGCTGACATGACTAGTCGTAAACCCAAAGTGGCACAGACTTACAGGGACAGGCATCCATGACCCAGCTTCGAACGTGTCGGTCATCAGCAAGTGGGTCCGGGCTGTAGCACTGGGCTAGCGGGACTCCGGTAAACCGGGCTGTAGCGGGCTAACAGGACTCCGGTACTCAAAGCGTGACATTTCCCCGAAGGGACAGACACAGGAACGAAGAAGGACACATGCCGGCCAGCCTAAGTGTTCCAGAGCAGTAGCAAGCTACCATGGCTCAGCGGTAACACTAGGAGACATTTCCCGGTAAGAGAGGCTACTAAAGATAAACAACTAGATAGTCAGATCCCACACATACCAAGCATTTCAATCATACACACAATATGCTCGATATGTGCAAATACAACGAAGCATCACAGCATGACTCTATGACACAAGTACTTTATTTAAGGCTCAGGGAGCCATACATAACATACACAAAGGTACGGGTCTCACGACCCAACATACAAGTCATACAGTCATACAAGCCAGCAGCGGAAGTAACTTGTCTGAGTACAGACAACTAGTAAAATAAAAGAGGCTTGGAAAGCCTAGCTATACTACGTGGTCCATCACAAGCTCAGGGTCACCACCTGGGTCTTTAGCCTACTCGTTGATGTCAACGTCTACATAGAACCCATCAGAAGGGGTTGCAGCGTCTTCTGTAAAAATGTAGATTATAGCAACATGAGTACAAAGGTACTCAGCAAGACTTACATCAGATCCTACATACATGCATAGTATCAAGAAGGGTTGGTGGAGTTATTGCAGCAAGCCAGCTTTGACTCTTGGCTAGGCTATCCTACGATACTCCATTTGAAATAGTTTTGCGCACTCGAGTCCACTACTCACCACTTCAATACACTACCGAGGATCCACCTCCGTCTTCCTACGGAAGAGCCATCCTCGGCACTCACACTTATCTTGAGGCTTTTAGTAGTTTCCATTTACTTGTCTATGAACTGTATAGGCAACCAAGTAGTCCTTTACCGCGGACGCGGCTATTCGAATAGATCATGTTAACCCTGCAGGGGTGTACTTCGTCATACATGTTTCCACCACTTAGCGTCTGCACACGACATGTGCTCGGCAGACTTCAAGCGAAAGCCGACGTGGGTGTAGACCACGACCTACCTAAACACTTAAGCCTCTAGTCCAGGTTTATCACCTATTCAGGTTCCATCCGCAGGGAGTCCGGCCGAGGTTTCCCATACGGCCCCGAACGATGTGAACAGGGTTCCCGAGATACCTAACGGGTATTCGGTACACCCGGCCACGTACCTACCGCATCACAGCCCACCCCTACGGTCAGCGCTGTCCACGGCCTCCAGTAGGCTACAAACACCAGAAACTACTTGCAACTCCTGGACAGAGAGCTAGGGTGATTAAGAAGTCGAGCGGGGTCATATTTCAGGGCCCAATGCATGGTAGTAGCTGTATCTTAAATCACACATACAGATCTCAGTGCTTAAGGTCGGCTTCAATGAAACAACCCACCATGTACTCCTACATGGCCTCTCATCGATACCTTTACCAAATCGTGTTCACCACACCACTCTCATTTCCGACATAATCATTTCACTCTAGCCATCACCCAGATGAACCAGACCTGACACAACTCTAAGCATAGCAGGCATAGCAAGGTAGGAACAACACATACATATGGCTCAATCAACTCCTACACATGCTAGAGGGTTTCATCTAGTTATTGTGGCAATGACAGGTCATGCAGAGGAAATGGGTTCAACTACCGTAGCACACAGCAGTTTGAAACGCGTTGTCTTAATGCAGTAAAAGAGAGCAGGAGCGAGAACATGGGATTGTATCGATATGATCAAATGGTTGGTTGCTTGCCTGATGGTTCAATGCACTGATACGGTTCTTCGTTAGGGTAATCACGGTACTCCTCGGAGGCAGAACCTGCCGCAAAGAACATCGATACACAACCATCACCAAACAATGTGCAACAATATGATGCATGCATGCAACATGGCAATATGAGTGTGTTGGGCTAATGCAACTAAAACCAGAAGGGTTTGAACAAATTTGAATCAAAGATTCAAATTTCAAACTCAAACATGGCCTTTTAAAGTGCTTTTCCTTGTTCTGCTTAAAACATCAATTTAACTTGTTTGATCATGCATGAAAATAGTACAGATGGATAGATTGGATTTTTCTGATCATTTTTCATATATAATTTGTCCAATTTGGAGTTACAGAATAAAAGTTATGAATTTTTGAAGTTTAAATAATATTCTGGAATTTCCTGATTTAATTTAAATCCAGAAATATAATTATTGCGCCAGCATGATGTCAGCATGACGTCAGTGGTCAACTGCGGCTGTCTGGGGTCAAACCTGACGTGTGGGGGCCACACGTCAGTGACAGGGGGGTTTAACAGGATTAAATTAATCCTAATTAGGGATTAGTGGCACTGGGGCCCACTGTCAGTGTCAGGGGGGTTGACTAACGGTAATTAGCACTAACTGACCACCTGGCCGATGGGGCCCACGCGTCAGTGACCCTGGGGGGGTCAAACCCCAGGTCAGACAAGTCAAACCCGCTGGCGGTTAGTCGCCGGCGAGGTCCACGGCGTACAGGGGGCTTGGGTTTCCTCTGTGGTGCTCCAAACGGCGTGCGGCTAGGTGCGTTGGATAGCTAGCTCGATGGCGCGTCGGAAGGTGGCCGTGGCTGGGCCTGGGGTGGCCGGATTCGACGGCGGCGAGCTCGGCTACGGCCGCCGGGGTTCGGTCGTGCATGGAAACGGGGTTGGAGCTCGAAGGCGAGCTAAGCGAGGCGCTAGGGATGCTCTACGGGGCCTTACGAACTTGTTGGACTCGCCGGGGTGACCAAATGGTCACCGGAGCTGCGTCGACGGCGAGCTCGGTGACGGCGGAGGTTCGGCCGTGGTGGGAACGAGGTTACGGCGCGGGAACGAGGGGAAAAAGAGGGGGAAACGGTGGCGGAGCTCACCGCGGTTGCAGTGGGCGTCGAAGCGGGCTCGGGGACGCGCTGGAGACGGCGAATCGACGGCGATGATCTCCGGTGGCCGAGGAGGGGAACGGCGACGTGGGCGGCAATGCAGGGCTTCCGGAGGGCCATGGAGCGGTGGGGAGGAAGAGGGGGTCGCGGCGGAGCTCCTGAGCTCAGCGGAGGGGCGAGGGGTGGCCGGTGACGGCTACTATGGCGAACGGCGGCGATGGTGGTGTTCGGCCGTGAGAGAGAGAGAGGGAGCAGCACGGGAGAGAGGGGGGATAAGGCCAGGGGATCGGGGCGGCACCGAGAAGAAGCGTCGCGGCGTCGCGCTGGCGGGGGAGGCAGGCAGACGAGCTGGTGGCGTGGCGCTCCGGCCGTGCGCGCGCGCCGGCCACACGCCTGGCCGACTGGCGCCAGGAGGACGACGGCGGTGGTGGGCTGGGCTGGCTTGCTGGGCCGGCCAGCTGGCTGGGCCGCACAGGGAGGAGCCCAGGTAAGCTCCTCCTGTTATTTATTTTTCTGTTTTCTAATTTCTGACATTTGTTTTGATTTAAATAATATATTAAATCATTTATTTAACTTATGCCAATTTTTGCAGGAGCTAGATATATTATTCCAGAGCTCCTTTATAATTGGCATAATATTTGGACATATATTAATATATATAATTAATATATTTCCAATGCAAATATTTATGCATTAATTCCAAATGCCCAAAATAAATACCTATGAGCTCTTAAAAATATTGGTTTGATTTTTATCTCTGTCCAATATTTTCAGAGAGCAACATGAGCATTTTCTTGGACCCTATTGGAGAAATTTTTATTTGGGTCATTTTCAAAATGATTCTGAGGGTTTCACAGATCCCCATTTCAAGTTTCTGATGAAAGAGTAAACATGATGCAACACTCTAATGCATGACTAGCTAGGGTGTGACATCAGGTTCATTGGAAAAGTTTTTAGTAAACCCTAGTTGTTCCAGGGGGGGTGCTGGGGGTTCTGTCATCCCCATTTCAAATTTAAAAGGAATTTAAACATGATGCACACTCTAATGCTTGAACTAACTAGGGTGTGACAGTTTCCACATTTTGGCTCATTCCTTGGTTGCACGACCCCATTTATCTCTCCGTGTGTGAGTTCCCGTGTACCATATCGTGCTATGGGTCTACTTGTTGCATTTGCACATTTGTGAATCTTTTCCAACATTATTGAAGCTCACTAACAATTGCATCAAATTTTGTGCCACCATCCTAACCTAGCTCCACTATAAGCTTTTTATGTAGGTATGAGAAACCGACAAGAATTGGTACCAATTGTGTTATTTCCTTATTCCACATTTGAGTGATCATTGATCCGTCTTCAACGTCGATCAAGGTACATTTGGTATAAGTTCTTCTCTTTCTCCCACTCACATATTTGCTTGGAATGATGGATAGGCCAAGTACTTCTACCAACCCACTCTTCATCGAGCAAGACGACGACATGTCCTCCTACGTCACCAAGACCAACCTCTTTCGTGCACAACGTGCTTTGCATCAAGAGCAACAAGCATTGACCGAACGCATCGACAACCTCGCCACCGACTTGAGACTCATCGAGCAACGTAGAAGAGACTACTTCGACACGTCCATGGCATCTCTCAAGGAGGATATTCGAACAATGATGGCCAACTGCTCTTCTGCCTCGTCCTACTCAAGAAGGAGCCCCTCAAGTCGACACTCCGACGACATCATCTCCGGCTCAAGTACTACGATATTGAATACTCTTCATGAAGGACATATGCCCTAGAGGCAATAATAAAGTTATTATTTATTTCTTTATATCATGATAAATGTTTTTTATTCATGCTAGAATTGTATTAGCCGAAAACATGATACATGTGTGAATATATAGACAAACAGAGTGTCACTAGTATGCCTCTACTTGACTAGCTCGTTGATCAAAGATGGTTATGTTTCCTAGCCATAGACAAAGAGTTGTCATTTGATTAACGGGATCACATCATTAGGAGAATGATGTGATTGACTTGACCCATTCCGTTAGCTTAGCACTTGATCGTTTAGTTTGTTGCTATTGCTTTCTTCATGACTTATACATGTTCCTATGACTATGAGATTATGCAACTCCAGTTTACCGAAGAAACACTTCGTGTGCTACCAAATATCACAACATAACTGGGTGATTATAAAGGTGCTCTATAGGTGTCTCCAAAGGTACTTGTTGGGTTGGCGTATTTCGAGATTAGGATTTGTCACTCCGATTGTCGGATAGGTATCTCTGGGCCCACTCGGTAATACACATCACTTAAGCCTTGCAAGCATTGCAACTAATGAGTTACGGAACGAGTAAAGAGACTTGCTGGTAACGAGATTGAACTAGGTATTGAGATACCGACGATCGAATCTCGGGCAAGTAACATACCGATGACAAAAGGAACAACGTATGTTGTTATGCGGTTTGACCGATAAAGATACCCATAGAATTTGTAGGAGCCAATATGAGCATCTAGGTTCCGCTATTTGTTATTGACCGGAGACGTGTCTCGGTCATGTCTACATAGTTCTCGAACTCGTAGGGTCCGCACGCTTAAAGTTTGATGACGGTTATATTATGAGTTTATGTGATTTGATGTACCGAAGGTAGTTCGGAGTCCCGGATGAGATCGGGGACATGACGAGGAGTCTCGAAATGGTCGAGACATAAAGATCGATATATTGGACGACTATATTCGGACATCAGAAAGGTTCCGAGTGATTCGAGTATTTTCGGAGTACCGGGGAGTTATGGGAATTCACCGGGGGAAGTATTGGGCCTTATTGGGCCATACGGGAATATAGGAGAGAGGCCAAAAGGAAGGAGGCGCGCGCCCCCCCTCTGGTCCGAATTGGACAAGGGGTGCAACCCCCTTTTCCTTCTCCCTCTCCCCCTCTTTCCTTCTCTCCTACTCCGGAAAGGAAAGGGGAATCCTACTAGGACTTGGGAGTCCTAGTAGGACTCCCCACAATTGGCGCGCCCCCTCTAGGGCCGGCCTCTCCCTCCCTCCTTTATATACGGGGGCAGGGGGGCACCTCTAGACACAATAATTGATCCCTTGGATCTCTTAGCCGTGTGCGGTGCCCCCCTCCACCATAATCCACCTCGGTCATATCGTAGCGGTGCTTAGGCGAAGCCCTGTGTCGGTAGAACATCATCATCGTCACCACGCCATTGTGCTGACGGAACTCTCCCTCAAAACTCGGCTGGATCGGAGTTCGAGGGACGTCATCGAGTTGACCATGTGCATAACTCGGAGGTGCCGTGCGTTCGGTACTTGATCGGTCGGATCGTGAAGACGTACGACTACATCAACCGCGTTGTGCTAACGCTTCCGCTTTCGGTCTATGAGGGTACATGGACAACACTCTCCCCTCTCGTTGCTATGCATCACCATGTTCCTGTGTGTGCGTAGGAAATTTTTGAAATTACTACGTTCCCCAACAGTGGTATCCGAGCCTGGTTTTATGCGTTGATGTTATATGCACGAGTAGAACACAAGTGAGTTGTGGGCGATACAAGTCATACTGCTTACCAGCATGTCATACTTTGGTTCGGCGGTATTGTTGGATGAAGCGGCCCGGACCGACATTACGCGTACCCTTACGCGAGACTGGTTCTATTGACGTGCTTTGCACACAGGTGGCTGGCGGGTGTCAGTTTCTCCAACTTTAGTTGAACCGAGTATGGCTACGCCCGGTCCTTGAGAAGGTTAAAACAACACTAACTTGGCGAACTATCATTGTGGTTTTGATGCGTAGGTAAGAACGGTTCTTGCTCAGCCCATAGTAGCCACGTAAAACTTGCAACAATAAAGTAGAGGATGTCTAACTTGTTTTTTGTGATGTGATATGGTCAAGACGTGATGAGATATAAGCTGTTGTATGAGATGATCATGTTTTGTTGAAGTTATCGGCAATTGGCAGAAGCCTTATGGTTGTCTCTTTATTGCATAAGATGCAAGTGCCAAATAATTGCTTTACTTTATCGCTATGCGATAGCAATAGTTGCAAGAGCAATAGTTAGAGAGACGACCATGTGACGACACATTGATATAGATCAAGATGATGGAGATCATGGTGTCATGCCGGTGAAGATGGAGATCATGACAATGCTTTGGAGATAGAGATCAAAGGCACAAGATGATGATGGCCATATCATGTCACATATTTTGATTGCATGTGATGTTTATCTTTTATACATCTTACTTTGCTTAGTTATGATGGTAGTATTATAAGATGACCTCTCACTAAATTTCAAGATAAAAGTGTTCTCCCTGAGTATGCACCGTTGCCAAAGTTTGTCGTGCCCAGACACCACGTGATGATCGGGTGTGATAAGATCTACGTCCATCTACAACGGGTGCAAGCCAGTTTTGCACACGCAGAAATACTCGAGTTAAACTTGACGAGCCTAGCATATGCAGATATGGCCTAGGAACACTGGAGACCAAAAGGTCGAGCGTGAATCATATAGTAGATATGATCAACATAATGATGTTCACCATTGAAAATTACTCCATTTCACGTGATGATCGGTTATGGTTTAGTTGATATGGATCACGTGATCACTTAGATGATTAGAGGGATGCCTATCTAAGTGGGAGTTCTTAATTAATATGATTAATTGAACTTTAATTTATCATGAACTTAGTCCTGATAGTATTTGCATATCTATGTTGTAGATCAATAGCTCACATTATTTCTTCCCTATGTTTTACATGTGTTCCTAGAGAAAACTAAGTTGAAAGATGATAGTAGCAATGATGCGGACTGGGTCCGTGATCTGAGGTTTATCCTCATTGCTGCACAGAAGAATTATGTCCTTGATGCACCACTAGGTGACTGACCTATTGCAGGAGCAGATGCAGACGTTATGAACATTTGGCTAGCTCAATATGATGACTACTTGATAGTTTAGTGCACCATGCTTAATAGCTTAGAATCGGGATTTCAAAGACGTTTTGAATGTCATGGACCATATGAGATGTTCCAGGAGTTGAAATTAATATTTAAGCAAATACCCGAGTTGAGAGATATGAAGTCTCCAACAAGTTCTATAGCTAAAAGATGGAGGAGAATAGATCAAGCAGTGAGCATGTGCGCAGATTGTCTGGGTACTACAATCGCTTGAATCAAGTGAGAGTTAATCTTCCAGATAAAATAGTGATTGACAGAATTCTCTTGTCACCATCACCAAGTTAGTAGAACTTCGTGATAAACTATAGTATGCAAGGGATGGCGTAAATGATTCCCGAGCTTTTCATGATGATGAAATCGATGAAGGTAGAAATCAAGAAAGAGCATCAAGTGTTGATGATTAACAAGACCACTAGTTTAAATAAAAGGGCAAAGGGAAATAAAGGGAACTTCAAGAAGAACGGCAAGCAAGTTGCTGCTCAAGTGAAGAAGCCCATGTCTGGACCTAAGCCTGAGACTAAGTGCTTCTACTGCAAAGGGACTTGTCGGGGATATACCCCGCGGTATGACCCAGCTGGAATGTTAAACCGACTGGGACTTGGTAAACCGGCGGATGGTAAACCGGCGGAGAGTTAAGACAGAGAGTCAAGACAAATGGCTAAGACAGACGGTAAACCGGCTGGTGTTAAACAGGTAGACAATGTTAAACCGACAGACAATGTTAAACCGGCAGACAATATTTGTAAACCGGTAGACCAATGTTAAACCGACAGTCGTTAAGAAGCCCAGAAAGGGAAGTCAAAATAGTTTAAGTTAAAGTCCGAGTTGGACTCCAAATGTAACCCGCCCCTTCAACATATATAAGGAGGGGCAGGGCACCCCAAGAGGGACAAGATTCACAAGTTCCATAAGTTGGACAAGTTAGGTTTAGACAATAGCTCTCGAGATAGAGCACTCTTGTAACCGTGGTCATCATCATCATCAATATCAATGAAGCAGGATGTAGGCTTTTACCTCCACTGTGAGGGGCCGAACCTGGGTAAAACATCGTGTCTCTCGTCCCGCTCAACCCCTCTCAAGCTACCACATAGATGCGTTGGCCTCGCGACTAAGTCCTGACACTAAGGACATCTGCCGTGACAATTCCACGACAGTTGGCGCCCACCGTAGGGCTCGCGCACGATGGTGTTGAGTTCTTGAAGGGATCTCCCTAGGATCGAGGAGTTTGCAATTTTCCCGCTGAACAAGAGCTGGCGTGAAAGAATTCACACCAATTATGAGATCATTGGCCAAGATTAAAAAAGTGGTCAGCGGAAACGCCGATGAGATTGAGTTCAAGGGAATTTAGGGTTTTGCGTTCTTTTGTATGTCGCCGACGTGACGCGATGCATCGAATCTGAATCCAAGATCAGTTTTTTGGCAGTTGCAGTCATGGGTCGCCGAGACCGACAAAAAAGTGTGCTGCAGCCGCCGTACGCACAGATCGTACAAACCGCCGTATACACCAAACAAATCCAGAGGCGGGCGCTGCTGGGACTACTTGTGTCAGACATCAAATCAGAGTTGAAGTACTACGACAAGCCGCAACACCACGTACACAATCAGATTGCTTGTTGGAACGATTCCCTAGCACTCCAAACATATTATTTGAAGACTACTCCATGTGAAATCCCAGAGGGCCACTAATGTTTGCACAAGGATTGAGGTCTAATTGCTCTGGAGTTTAAGTAGTACTACTGTGTACATGCACGTGAAGCCATCAAATCAGTCGGCGAAGGGCCACGACCTGGCGGACACGGATCGGGGATAGTCAAACAAACAACAACCCGGAGGGAGATGTGTGCGTGGACTCGGGCCTCGCTGGAATCACCGCGCCCCTGTGCCATGGCTCGCTTCGCGCAATTTCGATCGACGACTGCTTGGCCTTGCTCTGAGCCTCCCTCGCGGCCTGCACTTCCGCGGCCTCACCTGCGTCGCCGCGCCTCAAGCTGGCTCTACCTCAACTCGCTAGAGTCCGTCTTGTGCCCGCTGCACCTTGAGTCGTCGCTCCATGCGCGGCCGTGCCTCTGAGTCACCTACATCTAGAGCCACCGCGCGTCGACCGCTGGCTGTTCCGTCGCTGTTGCAGTTTGTCTCCGCCGCCGCAGTCACGCGCCAGGCTTATTTTTCCCTCTGCTGCTGCCATGGACCGTTTTAGTTTGCCTTGTTGCCCTTCACCTCCAGCCGCCGCTCCTCTATGTTGAAGCTGCCCATTTTCGCCAACTTGAGCCATCACTGCTGCTCCATTACTGTGCCTTGCTCCTTTCGCGCAACCTGCGCCCCGTAAGCCAGATTTTGCTTGCTACTGATCTTCGGTGGATACAAAGAATTATGAAGATTGCAGCGCACACGCGCTGCCGTCCAACTCTATTACCCCAGCGTAGATGCCTTATCATCATGGGTTTGTATCAAGGTCGCCCTTGTGGCCTTGTGCAAACCTCGGACCGGCCCTCCGCCGCAATAAACCGCCCTTGTCGGCTGCGTTTGTGTCAAACCACTGGCTGCGGGCTGCCTCGCCCCCAACCCTCCTTCGCCTCTGCCATGTTTGCTTCAGCCGTTTTCCACCTCTGAACGGGCTCTTTGCAGTTCTGTGCTGCTATGGGTGAGAAGAGGGCGAGGGAAAAGGATACATCCTAACAAGGCGCCCATATATTACCTTACGTCTTTGAGGCTGCGGTGGAAAAAGTGGTTGCTAACCACGTGATGGCCAGAGTCAACAAAAAGGAAAGGACAAAAGCATGGGAGATCACGCAGCAGATGAATTAATTGGTGTTAGTAGTCTGCATGCAAGTCATCTATCATCAAAGCACATAAGGTGATACACATCCAGTTTATTTTTTATCAGTACTTGTTAATTTTTTGTGAAAACAACTACTCTGCCCTATAGTGTTGTTATACACAGGTAAATTATTCATTACAAAAGTGTTGATATACCGTGGATATAGAGCATGCGCCAGCGTCATTCTTATTGGTGTTTGTCTGTGTCGCACAACTTCACAGACACGCGTGTAAGCCGCCGTCCCCCACAGTCCGGTCTACATCAACATATGGCCGACTCGCCCGTCCGCGCCGGTTTACAGCACCGGTGCCGACTTTCGCCAGACTGCACCGGCTTACAATGCGTGGCCGACTCATTTGTCTGTGTCGCCTCTGAAGCGGCGGTCGTCTTTGTCGTCCTTCTCTCGCGGCCCAGTCTACATCGACATACCGAGCCACATTTGTCTAGATGAGATGTTTTATTGAGTATGAGCAAGTCAGTACTTGGGAAGCCTGGTTTTTCTTCCAATACATTTGGAGGCAAATTATCATTCAGCCGCCGTCTGTAATGGATGGATCAATAGACATACACACAAATCGCTGCCACTACAGTTTGGTCAACTTCAAAACAGTCAGTTGGAAGGAACCATTGGCCGAGTTGCTGACACGGTTCATATGGGATCATTTATAACCCGCCGCAGTCACCTCAACCTTCTGTGGATTTACATCGCGTTATTAACACCGATGATATATAACTTCTGCTATGGTCAAGTAAGGAGAATCTCAAGACAACTCCTTGAGTCATCTTAAGACTCGGGGGCTATGATGATGTGACGCAGCAAGGTTTGCCAGTTTCAACAAATTCAAGTGCCCAAGAATGTTGAAGGGAAACCTGATCCCGGAGGCTACGGTTATATTGGTGCAAATTTAAAGGCCGTCAGAAAATTTCCGGCTTAAAAAGAAGGATTCCGGTTTGAAATCCGGTTCAAGGGAAATTTATCTCCCAAGCTTTGAAGCTTTCAAATCCGGTTTAATAATTTCCGGTTCAAAAAGGAATTAACTTCTCGCAAGTTCGAGTTTAAAGGCCGTCAGAAAATTTCCGGTTGAAAATGAGGATTTCGGTTTAAAATCCGGTTCAAGGGAAGGATGTCTCCCATAAAGCTTTGAAGCTCTCAATGTCCGGTTTAAAATCCCGGTTCAAGAAGAATTTATCTCTTGCAAAAAGTTAAAGGTTGCCGAAGAGGACCTGCTGCCCTGACGCGCGGTTCACACATGGGTGTCCTGCCTTATGGGCTCATCTTCATATGATTACTTGGGGGCTTCCTGTTCAAACATAGGTGTATTCACCAAAGAGAACATGGCGTTACTACCCTCTTGATGCGGCTATCAAGACAATATTATCATCAGGGGCCAAAGAGAGTTTGTTACACACCACAACTCAAACATAGGCACCCGGCAAGCACAGCTTAGAAATATATCACATGGGGGCTTCTGCTTGCAAAGCGGAGTCCTGTCCGTTAATCCGTCTATCACGTCACAACAAAGCTTGGGAGCTTCACACCCAAGGGGCCAAAGAGAGTCTTGTTGCTACGCACAACTCAAACATAGGCACCCATTGAGCACAGCTCACAAAGTTACTTGGGGGCTCTTTGTGTCAAATACCAAAGAGTTCGAAAGGACCCTTGTAACCGGGTATCGACCCACGGCTTGGAAGCCTGGTGTATTCACCTAAAACCCCGGGTTAACCTGCCTTCATCAAGTAAGCCACTCCTATCCAGGTAATCCTGGCACGACCCGTCGAACGTTTTACAGTTACTCTCATTGAGACCCTAAACTTGTCAAAGTTAAAGCGATGATTGGTTAGTTGGAGGGCCATCTTAAAAGGCTTTGTCAAATGGTTTAACTCAGCGGCCTGGCAGCCCATGAAAAGCCTCGAGTTTGGGCCTGGCAGCCCTTGAAAATCCTCTACTACAAGTTTTTTCATTTGCTTTTTGTCAAAGTTTCTTCTCCTTTGATATGGTTTTAAGGTAAACTGGCGTCTATTGACCCGGCCAGACTATAAGTCATCAGTCCGGTGTTTCTTAACCCGACACAAGCTTTCAACTATCAGTTGTTAGTACAAATCAATTATAAACCGGAGTTTTCTTAGCCTGGTCTGGCGTTGACTATAAGTTGCCAGGATGATTATCCGGTGTTTATTATAACCCGACACGGTTTTATTACAAACCGGCAAAATATGACGGGAGTTATCATACTCAAGATTTGGGTTATCACCTTTACTAAAAAAAGTTGGTAAACCAACGATGTGATTCAATGTCACAGGTATGATCTATTTCATATTTGATTATTCTTAAGTGCAGCCTTGGTTATAAACCCGGGTTATATGTTCGGCATTATGACCCGTCCGGAGGTAAACCACCAGGACACTTTAAACTTGTTGTATGCAGAAACAGGTTGCATAAAGCATAATTACAAATCACCGGTGTTTATTGAACCGGCCTGGCTTTGGACTATAAGTCGCCAGTATATATTTGGATTGTGCCATTGGAATTATGCGCTTATAAATCATTGGGTATATTATTCAAATAGCCAACATGGCTGGATTTTTATTATTGTTATCAATAACCAGTATTATGATTAAGGTTTTCAAAGTCGCTTTAGCGCAATGGCTATCATATTATCAATAGATATGATTTATTCTACAATTGAAGGAATAGTCCCGAGTTGCTGCAGGCTTACAACCCGGCACTTGGGGGCTACATCATTTCAGTTAAAATTACATTAAATACACAAGTCTCATGTCGCTGCAAGCATGCACCATGACACTTGGGGGCTAATGCAAAGTCATTTTTTTGCTCACCTTATTGAAGACCCAACTCATCACATTGTGATGAGCCGGCCCTTGGGGGCTACCAATTGCTCCTGTCAACAATTCAAGGTACACAGATTTTCATCTATTATTGAAGGATCCACTGCTTAGTTGGTAAAGCACAAGGCTCTTAACCTTGTGGACGTGGGTTCAAGCCCCATGACAGGGGTTACATCATATGATGTTATTTTCATTGAAGAATATATCAAGTCCCAGCTCAATATTATCTTATTGAGCCGGCCCTTGGGGGCTACATATTGCTGCTCAAGTTTACATGATCATATTTACAAAGTCCCTGCTCATTATTGCATAATGACCCGGCCCTTGGGGGCTACACTAGTTGAAGTTTTTTATGAGAATAAAGCAATTTCAAGTCCGAGGTTGCTGCAAGCATGACAACCCGGCACTTGGGGGCTACATATGTAGAATACTCAATTCTGACTAGTGATTGATGAACAACATGGATTTCTTCAAGATTATGATATTCATATTGAAGCAAGTCTTAAGCTGTTACTATGCTACCTTCTTAAGACTTGGGGGCTACAAGTGATAGGCATATAAGAGGTATATTTTCAAGCTTCATGTTAACTGCAATTATGACCTGGTGCCATCAATATTTGTAAACCGGCAAGTTCAAGTCTTAAACTGGCACAGTTCTACATTCTCAAACTGGCAAGTTCTACATTCTTAAACCGGCTGAAGATCAAATGAGTATTTCAAAGGCCAATATTTTTGTTAAGCATTGGGAGCTGAAGTCAAAGGAGTTATTCTTCACAATATTTTACTATGACAAACCGATGTCAGCAAATTGATTATGAAGCTGGTCTATTGACTCGGATTTTATAGAGGAAGGAAGTGACAAGGACTTAAGGATAATCAAGATCAGTTTAACATGGATAAATCCAAATTAAACCGGGGGCTAATGTCGGGGATATACCCCGCGGTATGACCCGGCTGGAATGTTAAACCGGCTGGGAATTGGTAAACCGGCGGATGGTAAACCGGCGGAGAGTTAAGACAGAGAGTCAAGACAAATGGCTAAGATAGACGGTAAATCGGCTGGTGTTAAACCGACAGACAATGTTAAACCGGCAGACAATATTTGTAAATCGGTAGACCAATGTTAAACCGGCAGACGTTAAGAAGCCCAGGAAGGGAAGTCAAAATAGTTTAAGTTAAAGTCCGAGTTGGACTCCACATGTAACCCGCCTCTTCAACATATATAAGGAGGGGCAGGGCACCCTAAGAGGGACAAGATTCACAAGTTCCACAAGTTGGACAAGTTAGGTTTAGACAATAGCTCTCGAGATAGAGCACTCTTGTAACTGTGGTCATCATCATCAATATCAATGAAGCAGGATGTAGGCTTTTACTTCCACCATGAGGGGCCGAACCTGGGTAAAACATTGCGTCTCTCGTCCCGCTCAACCCCTCTCAAGCTACCGCATAGATGCGTTGGCCTCGCGACTAAGTCCTGACACTAAGGACATCTGCCGTGACAATTCCACTATAGGACTGGTCATTGGAAGTGGAAATGCCCTGAATATTTAGTGGATAAGAAGGATGGCAAAGTGAACAAGGGTATATTTGATATACATGTTATTGTTGTGTACCTTACTAGTATTTATAGTAGCCCCTGGGTATTTGATACTTGTTCGGTTGCTAAAAAATTAGTAACCCGAAACAGGAGTTACAGAATAAATAGAGACTAGTTAAGGGTGAAGTAATGATGTGTGTTGGAAGTGGTTCCAAGATTGATATGATCATCATCGTACACTCCCTATACTTTCGGGATTAGTGTTAAACCTAAATAAATGTTATTTGGCGTTTGCGATGAGCATGAATATGATTTGATCATGTTTATTACAATACGGTTATTCATTTAAAATCAGAGAATAATTGTTGTTCTGTTTACATGAATAAACCTTCTTTGGTTATACACCCAATGAAATTGGTTTGTTGGATCTCGATCGTAGTGATACACATATTCATAATATTGAAGCCAAAAGATGCAAAGTTAACAATGATAGTGCAACTTATTTGTGGCACTGCCGTTTGGGTCATATTGGTATAAAGCGCATGAAAAAACTCCATGCTGATGGGATTTTGGAATCACTTGATTATGAATCAGTTGATGCTTGTGAACCATGCCTCATGGGCAAGATGACTAAGACTCCATTCTCCGGAACAATGGAGCAAGCAACAAAATTGTTGGAAATAATACATACTGATGTATGCAGTCCAATGAGTGTTGAGGCTCGTGGCGAGTATCGTTATTTTCTGACCTTCACAGATGATTTGAGCAGATATGGGTATATCTACTTGATGAAACATAAGTCTGAAACATTTGAAAAGTCCAAAGAATTTCAGAGTGAAGTGGAAAATCATCGTAACAAGAAAATAAAGTTTCTAAGATCTGATCGCAGAGGTGAATATTTGATCTACGAGTTTGGTCTTTAATTAAAACAATGTGGAATAGTTTCACAAACTCATGCCACCTGGAACACCACATCGTAATGGTGTGTACGAACGTCATAATCGTACTTTACTAGATATGGTGCGATCTATGATGTCTCTTACTGGTTTACCACTATTGTTTTGGGGTTATGCATTAGAGACAGCTGCATTCACATTAAAAAGGGCACCATCTAAATCCGTTGAGACGACACCGTATGAACTATGGTTTAGCAAGAAACCTAAGCTGTCGTTTCTTAAAGTTTGGGGTTGCAATGCTTATGTGAAAAAGTTTCATCTTGATAAGCTCAAACCCAAGTCGGAGAAGTGCATCTTCATAGGATACCCAAAAGTAACTGTTGGGTACACTTTCTATCACAGATCCGAAGGCAAGATATTTGTTGTTGAGAATGGATCCTTTCTAGAGAAGGAGTTTCTCTCAAATAAGTGAGTGGGAGGAAAGTAGAACTTGATGAGGTAACTGTACCTGCTCCCTTATTGGAAAGTAGTTCATCACAGAAATCTGTTTCTGTGACTCCTACACCAATTAGTGAGGAAGCTAATGATGATGATCATGTAACTTCAGATCAAGTTACTACCAAACCTCGTAGGTCAACCAGAGTGAGATCCGCACCAGAGTGGTACGGTAATCCTATTCTGGAGGTCATGTTAATTGACCATGACGAACCTATGAACTATGAAGAAGCGATGATGAGCCCAGATTCCGTGAAATGGCTTGAGGCCATGAAATCTGAGATGGGATCCATGTATGAGAACAAAGTATGGACTTTGGTTGACTTGCCCGATGATCGGCAAGCCATAGAAAATAAATGGATCTTCAAGAGGAAGAAGGATGCTGATAGTAGTGTTACTATCTACAAAGCTAGACTTGTCGAAAAAAGTTTTTGACAAAGTTCAAGGTGTTGACTATGATGAGATTTTCTCACTCGTAGCGATGCTTAAGTCTGTCTGAATCATGTTAGCAAATTGCCGCATTTTATGAAATCTGGCAAATGGATAAACAAAACTGCATTCCTTAAAGGATTTATTAAAGAAAGAGTTGTATATGATGCAACCAGAAGGTTTTGTCAATCCTAAAGGTGCTAAAAAATATGCAAGCTCCAGCGATCCATCTATGCACTGGTGCAAGCATCTCGGAGTTGGAATATACGCTTTGATAAGTTGATCAAAGCATATAGTTTTATATAGACTTGCGGTGAATCCTGTATTTACAAGAAAGTGAGTGGGAGCACTACAACATTTCTGATAAGTATATGTAAATGACATACTCTTGATCGGAAATAATGTAGAATTATTCTGCAAAGCATAAAGGAGTGTTTGAAAGGAGTTTTTCAAAGAAAGACCTCGGTGAAGCTGCTTACATATTGAGCATCAAGATCTATAGAGATAGATCAAGACGCTTGATAATTTTTTTCAATGAGTACATACCTTGACAAGATTTTGAAGTAGTTCAAAATGGAACAGTCAAAGAAAGAGTTCTTGCCTGTGTTACAAGGTGTGAAATTGAGTAAGACTCAAAGCCCGACCACGGCAGAAGATAGAAAGAGAATGGAAGTCATTCCCTATGCCTCAGCCATAGGTTCTATAAAGTATGCCATGCTGTGTACCAGATCTATTGTATACCCTACACTGTTTTTTTGGCAAGGGAGTAGAATAGTGATCTAGGAGTAGATCACTGCACAGCGGTCAAAATTATCCTTAGTGGAATAAGGATATGTTTCTCCATTATGGAGGTGACAAAAGGTTCGTCGTAAAGGGTTACGTCGATGCAAATTTTGACACTGATCCAGATGACTCTAAGTCTCAATCTGGATACATTTTGAAAGTGGGAGCAACTAGCTAGAGTAGCTCCATGCAGAGCATTGTTGACATAGAAATTTGCAAAATACATACGGATCTGAATGTGGCAGACTCGTAGACTAAACTTCTCTCACAAGCAAAACATGATCACACCTTAGTACTCTTTGGGTGTTAATCACATAGCGATGTGAACTAGATTGTTGACTCTAGTAAACCCTTTGGGTGTTGGTCACATGATGATGTGAACTATGGGTGTTAATCACATGGTGATGTGAACTATTGGTGTTAAATCACATGGAGATGTGAACTAGATTATTGACTCTAGTGCAAGTGGGAGACTGAAGGAAATATGCCCTAGAGGCAATAATAAAGTTATTATTTATTTCCTTATAACATGATAAATATTTATTATTCATGCTAGAATTGTATTAACCGGAAACATGATACATGTGTGAATACATAGACAAACAGAGTGTCACTAGTATGCCTCTACTTGACTAGCTCATTGATCAAAGATGGTTATGTTTCCTAGCCATAGACAAAGAGTTTTCATTTGATTAACGAGATGACATCATTAGGAGAATGATGTGATTGACTTGAACCATTCCGTTAGCTTAGCACTTGATCGTTTAGTTTGTTGCTATTGCTTTCTTCATGACTTATACATGTTTCTATGACTATGAGATTATGCAACTCCCATTTACCGGAGGAACACTTTGTGTGCTACCAAACGTCACAACGTAACTGGGTGATTATAAAGGTGCTCTACAGGTGTCTCCGAAGGTACTTGTTGGGTTGGCGTATTTCAAGATTAGGATTTGTCACTCCGATTGTCGGAGAGGTATCTCTGGGCCCACTCGGTAATACACATCACTTAAGCCTTGCAAGCATTGCAACTAATGAGTTAGTTGCGGGATGATGTGTTACGGAACGAGTAAAGAGACTTGTCGGTAACGAGATTGAACTAGGTATTGAGATACCGACGATCGAATCTCGGGCAAGTAACATACCGATGACAAAAGGAACAACGTATGTTGTTATGCGGTTTGACCGATAAAGATCTTCGTAAAATATGTAGTAGCCAATATGAGCATCCAGGTTCCGCTATTGGTTATTGACCGGAGACGTGTCTCGGTCATGTCTACATAGTTCTCGAACTCGTAGGGTCCGCACGCTTAAAGTTTGATGACGGTTATATTATGAGTTTATGTGATTTGATGTACCGAAGGTAGTTGGAAGTCCCAGATGAGACCGGGGACATGGCGAGGAGTCTCGAAATGGTCGAGATGTAAAGATCGATACATTGGATGACTATATTCGGACATCAGAAAGGTTCCGAGTGATTCGAGTATTTTCGGAGTACCGGGGAGTTATGGGAATTCACTGGGAGAAGTATTGGGCCTTATTGGGCCATACGGGAATAGAGGAGAGATGCCAAAAGGAAGGAGGCGCGCGCCCCCCCTCTAGTCCGAATTGGAAAGGGGTGCAGCCCCCTTTTCCTTCTCCCTCTCCCCCTCTTTCCTTCTCTCCTACTCCGGAAAGGAAAGGGGAATCCTACTAGGACTTGGGAGTCCTAGTAGGACTGCTCACACTTGGCGCCCCCCCTCTAGGGCTGGCCTCTCCCTCCCTCCTTTATATACGAGGGCAGGGGCACCTCTAGACACAACAATTGATCCCTTGGATCTCTTAGCCATGTGTGGTGCCCCCCTCCACCATAATCCACCTCGGTCATATCATAGTGGTGCTTAGGCGAAGCCCTGCGTCGGTAGAACATCATCATCGTCATCACACTGTTGTGCTGATGGAACTCTCCCTCAAAACTCGGCTGGATCGGAGTTCGAGGGACGTCATCGAGTTGAACGTGTGCAGAACTCGGAGGTGCCGTGCGTTCGGTACTTGATCGGTCGGATCGTGAAGACGTACGACTACATCAACCACGTTGTGCTAACGCTTCCGCTTTCGGTCTACGAGGGTACGTGGACAACACTCTCCCCTCTCATTGCTATGCATTACCATGTTCCCGTGTGTGCATAGGAAAATTTTGAAATTACTACGTTCCCCAACACTTCGACGTGTCGCGTGCCAAGATCGTCAAGCAGATCGCAATCCTCTACACGATGACGACTTTCAAACGCAACGACACGTCAAAACCAAGCTACTTTTGCGCAAGCATGAGAATGGCAACGTCAGCATCATCAAGAAGAGGAAGAACGGCGAGACAACATTGATACCTCTTGAGTATGCGTTGGATTTCCCTTGAAGAGGAAAGGGTGATGCAGCAAAGTAGCTTAAGTATTTCCCTCAGTTTTGAGAACCAAGGTATCAATCCAGTAGGAGACAACACACAAGTCACCTAGTACCTGCACAAACAATCAAGAACCTTGCAACCAACACCATAAAGGGGTTGTCAATCCCTTCACGGTCACTCGCAAAAGTGAGATCTAATAAAGATAGTAAAGTAAATATTTTAGGTATTTTTTGTGACGCCCCAAGACCGGAGCTTTAGACGCCTTCCATGTTTTCCGAGTTTCGTCATGTGAGTTGTTGGTTTGTTGCATTCTTCATTGCATCATGTGCATTGCATCATGTCATCATGCCATCATGTCATTAATCTTTGCATCTCAACTCAACTAAATAAATTGCATAGATCTTTCGATCTATTTAAATCGAGGTAATTCAGATGGTGGTTTCTCTTTAAAACATACCCTCCCGATATTTAGGGAGCTATTATAAAATATTCCACTTTTCGGAATCACCCATTAACACGCTCGCAAAATAAATACCAATGCCTTTGTTATCACAACTCTTGCCATCTAACTTTTCCATATATTCTTTCATCATATTCCGGAGCTCCACCAAAAATCCGAACATTTTTGGACACTTCTAAAGCCAAGTCCTAGTTCATACCCATTTGAATTAAATTCAAATGAGTTTGAATTTACCATCTTTCAATCTTCGCCTTTTCTATTTTCTCGGAACAAGCATATTTTTGTGAGTTCGGGAAAATATCCCCATGCCCAAAATCTTTTCCTAACCCTCTCTTTCTTTTCCTCTATTTATTTTCTTTTCTGCTAAAGAGATATGAGGGAGAGAGAGAAGCCCGGCTAGACACTTGGGCCTCAGTGCCAGGCCGGCCTGCTTCCCCACTATCCCACCTAGGCCCAACCCCCCTAAAGCCCACCTAACCCTCTAACCCTAGACCGCACCCTAGCACCCCCTGGCCCGATCCCATCACCCTCTTCCCTCGTAGTTTGGGTGAGATATTATGCTTCCCCTGTATCCCCAACACCTGATTGCATAACCAGAAAGTTTCGAGAGTTTATAAGTGGGAATTCAAGTATCACGTACGATATCTTTCCGACAGACATATGATACGATATGGGGTCTATCATATGTTTGTTTCTGGCTTATTCTGCAAGCCAAATCCTTTGTTTTGTTTTGGTTTGTGGTATTCGAGTTGCTTTAAGGTCAAGTGTTGATTCCATATCTTTCTTAAACGGTGTTCTCATATTTACATGTGAATACTAATCCTTCATGATAATCAAGAGTGTCTTGTCAATCCTTTTCAACTGATGTCTTTCTCTTCAAGTGGATCCGAGCATTTCAACATTCGCAAGATCACCTCTCAGTTTCCCCAACGGTGTTTGTTTTATCCGTCCCAAGTTGTCTTTGTTTTTCCTGCCCTCCCGCCCTTTTTCTTCAAGTATTCAGATTTCTTAATGAAGTATCATTTTATTGATGGGAAGTCTTTCCATTCTTTTCCGTCAATGTTCTTATCCGGTGATTATCAGGAAGATACTAACGGAGCCTCAAGTTCATCATTCTTCGTTCTTTTTCTTCCTCGGTGGTTTCAATCCAAGATTTCTGTTTTAATCTTACCCCTTTCCTCATTTCACAATGCTTTCTCATACCGGTGCACCTCTTAATCGCTCAACTCTCTCTATTCATATCCGAAGTGCTGAAGATATCTCAGGAGATTCGTGTTTTCGTTCCTTATATGTTCAAGATATCTCAAGGCTGTTATCTCTTTTGAGCCATTTAATTCAACCGGCGCAACCTCTCTTTTAAATCATTTTGGACGGTGTTTCTTTTGAGTGGGCCCTAACCCACAGGTCTTTTCCCAGGATCCTACCTGACTCTTCTAATTTTTCTAGAGTTACTCTTAAATTCTTTTCAAAGTTTGATGTAAGAATAAATTGTCATCAGTCAAATTCCATTTTCCAAGATCTTTCAAAGTCTTTTCATCGTTGGTTCAACCTTTCTAATTTTCATCCTGGAGTATATCAACAATTCATGGTGGTATTTTCTCGTCGTCATTCTCGGGTTTGTGAAGACCGAAGAAGAGTTCCTCTTAAATTCTTACCAGTTCTTCCAATGATGCGAAGTTCAAGCTTGATGCCATCCTTTCATAATTGTTTTCGATTGCGAGAATCCTTTTCACCCTTCCGGAGCAATTCATGAGTATTTTCAGTTTCTTCGAAGGCCATCATTCTGGGTTTATTCATTCTTAGCTTTCAGCTCTCATTCTCCAAATCTTACCGGTGCATCGTTCATATATCCTCTAATCATTTCATGATCTCTTTGTTCATTTGCATCTATATTGTCTCAAGTATCTTCATTCATTTTCTAATTCTTCACGGTGTTTCGCTATCTTTTCTTTATTTAATTTTTACGGTGGTTCATTCAAGATTTCACTTCCTTCGTTATTGTATGAATTCATTCATTGTTTCCAAATCCCACCGGTGGTTCATTGAAGACCTTCTTAAATTTACGCTATATCTCTCCTTAATCCTTTCCAATGAGAATAAGTAGTATGCCAAATCCGCTGCTTGTCATCAATCTAAATTGGTGGATGCGCATAACGTAATTCTTATTATTGTTTCATCCAAGTGATCTAGTTTCTTCTTTCCAGAGTTGTTCATCATGTCACATTTCTCGTCGAGATGCTTCATCTTTTCTTTTCCCGGAGTTCCAAGATCTCTCAGTTATATCATTGCGAAGCTCCATCTAAATCATTGCAAGGCTTCATCTTGTGTTTTCAACTTCTCTTTCTATTTATCATCCTTTTATTACCGGAGTTCTTCATGGAGGCTCTACGTGATGGTTCATCAAGGATTTAATTCCTTCTCGAAGTGTTCATCGAGATTCTTTTCAGAGGAGCTCAAGTATTCTTCATCTTGCATTTCAAAGTTCAATCCCTTCTCCCTTATCTTTTGAGGTGGTGTTATGTCATTCTTGATAATTTCCCTTCGTGTTTCATGATTCACAAGTTATCAAGAATGAGGTATTTTAAATCCATTAATCTCTTCGTTGGAGTATCTTGGTTTAGATTTCACCGAAAGCCTTCCATTGGGAATGTTGCTATTGTGATGCTTATCAATGATCCAATCTTATCCTTCCTATCCCGGTGAAATAAGTTTCCCGTCTCCTTGTTGATATCAATCCAATCTATTGTTTCAGTTAGTGGCGGAATTTCACCTCATAGTTTTGAGATGTTCTCCATAAGTCCACTACAAGTTTGTTCTTTTCGTCGGTGATTTTCCAACAACTCCGTTATAACCTTCTTGGAAGGGTGCTTTCCAAGCTCATGTGTGGCAGAAGTTGTCATTTTCTTCTCAATTCTTTCCTTGCCAACGATTCAACTTCTATTCTTTCGTTCCGGAGGCATAGTGATGTTGCTCTCTTCATCCATCATCCCATTTTTGCCAAAGATCATGTTCTTTCCTTTTGCTTATCCATTCAACCGGAGTGTCATGTCCTTCATTCAAGATCTCTCATCTTATCAAGTTTTGCCTCCCTTCTCAACCGGAGTGCCGTCTGAAATCTTTCTCACCCATTGTGCCATTCTTTCAATAGTTCTGGAAGCAGTGTGTTGTTGATCTCATCAAGTATCCTCTAATCTTTTCAAGTTCATATTCTTTGCCTTCCATTTCTAACCGGAGTGTTGTCGTAATTGATCTTTATCGTTCCTTGTACATCTGGTTTCAACCGGAGTGCTTGCATGTACTACTTGTCCATTGCAACCCTTTTCTTATGTCTTTCAACCTACAAGGTTTCCGTAATGTTCCCTGTTCCCCTTTTTCTAACAAAGTGTTTTCAACTTTGTTCATCTTCGTCGTTTTCTTCTTTAAAGTTGTTCAACCTCTAAAGGTTCTTTGTTTTCACTCGTTTGTCAAAGAAGCAACTTAGCTTTACCTCTCCTCTTCCTCTTCCATTTCTCTCCGGTGCCATCCTAGATCTCGGGACGAGATCCTCTTGTAGTGGCGGAGTGTTGTGACGCCCCAAGACCGGAGCTTCATACGCCTTCCATGTTTTTCGAGTTTCGTCATGTGAGTTGTTGATTTGTTGCATTCATCATTGCATCATGTGCATTGCATCATGTCATCATGCCATCATGTCATTAATGTTTGCATCTCAACTCTACTAAATAAATTGCATAGATCTTTCGATCTATTTAAATCGAGGGAATTCACATGGTGGTTTCTCTTTAAAACATACCCTCCCGATATTTAGGGAGCTATTATAAAATATTCCATTTTTCGAAATCACCCATTAACACGCTCGCAAAATAAATCCCAATGCCTTTGTTATCACAACTCTTGGCCTCTAATTTTGCCATATATTCTTTCATCATATTCCGGAGCTCCACCAAAAATCCGAACATTTTTGGACACTTCTAAAGCCAAGTCCTAGTTCAAACCCATTTGAATTAAATTCAAATGAGTTTGAATTTTACATCTTTCAATCTTCGCCTTTTCTATTTTCTCGGAACAAGCATATTTTTGTGAGTTCGGGAAAATTATCCCCAAGCCCAAAATCTTTTCCTAACCCTCTCTTTCTTTTCCTCTCTTTATTTTCTTTTCTGCTAAGGAGATATGAGGGAGAGAGAGAAGCCCGGCTGGACACTTGGGCCTCAGTGCCAGGCCGGCCTGCTTCCCCACTATCTCACCTAGGCCCAACCCCCCTAAAGCCCACCTAACCCTCTAACCCTAGACCGCACCCTAGCACCCCCTGGACCGATCCCCTCACCCTCTTCCCTCGTACCCTTCCCCGTATGCTCGAACCCCCACTCCTCCCTCGTGATCTTCAACACCAGCTAGCCATGCCGCCGCGCCTCCTGCCACTCCACCTCCTACCTCCTGCCATGGCCTCCTCCTCGCCTTGAAGCCCCGCGCCCTGGTCTTCTTCCCCGCCTCCTTGCCATGGCCACGTGCCCCTCGAGCCAGCAGGTCGATGCCCTGCCTCGCCGTCGTTTGCCTCCGGTGAGCAGCCGCACCATGGCCTTCCTCCTCCCACGACAGTCGCGCCGTGCCCTCAAGCGCCTCGCCTCCCGCAGCCGTGCTAGGACCTCCTCGCCGCCTCCTCGTCTACCCGGAGCAACCGCGTCGTCAGCAAGCAGTCCCGCTGGAGCAGCTCTTCTCCCGCGCGCTTCTCCTCCTGTTTCTCCTCGTCGCCACCAAGTACCTCACCGCCGGCAGCAGCAGCTGCTGCACTCTCTCGACGCGCCCCTGGCACTGCTTCTCCTCCGTGCACCATGGCCTTGGCCCCTCTGTTCCTCCCGTCGACTCTGCTGCCCTCCTCGACGTCCTGCTAGATCTCTCCGTGGGCCACAGATGTGTGATTTAGCCTGCTTTGCTGCTGCCCACCTGAGGCCTCCTTGGTCTTGCTTCAATTTGGTTTTGACCGGCAAGTTCCTCTTCACCGAATGTCCACACGACCGCAACCGGGACCTTGTTCTGCTACGTTTTTGAGACACCGAGTTCCTCGAAGGCCACCGATGCCTAGTATGTCCTAAGACCCGGACCGACAAGTACCACGACGCCCGAAGCCCTCGGATCCGTCAAGTTCGACTACCCTCGTGTGTACCACTACCATCGCCCCGAAGACGTTGGAGTCATCAAATACCTCTCTGAACGAATGTGAACGACTACCATCGCAAGAACGGGACCGGCAAGTCCGAAGACCCCAAGTACCACGATACCGATGACATGAACATCTACGGAATGTGTACGTCTACGCGATGTGACGCCAAGTTCGATGACGACCGTGTACCACTACCGCTCCTCGAACATGAACGACTACTTCCTCTTTGACTCGTGAACCTCTACTTCCACTATGATCTGCAAGTACCACTACTTCCACTACAAACTCGAACCGCCGCAAAAACGCACGCTTCAAAGGTATAACGCCGAGACGGCGCCCGTGAACGAATGCATGTGTGGTGTATGAGATGCCCGTGTTTGCTCCGTGTCCGAGTTGTTCGTTGCACGAAGCCCCTCTTTTGCCTTGCCAGCGTCATGTGGGACACCCGGTAATCGGGAGCACCCCACCATCCTTGCATGTCACGCTCCCGTCACTTCTCCTTTTGCACCGGCATCTCCATGAGCTACCGGAACCGATATGTTGCCGTGGCATCATTTTCGGATTCGTTGTCGTGGCACCCCTTTCGTTTCCGCCACGATGACAAATGCTTCATATCTTGCTAATGGAAACATTTTCATAAAAAATGCATAAACTTGCATATGCCATCCGCATCATGATAACAACATTTAAAATATTTAAATTTTAGTTTGCTTTAAATTGCTAAATGCATATGGAGATTTACCGGAATTGTTGGTTGATGTTTCCGGCCCCATTTAAATTGCTTAGATAGGTAGTTTTACTATGCTTCACCCGTTGCCAAGCTAACGAACATTTATTATTGTTGAGTACTTAAACGGGCGAGAACTAAATAATCGAATGTGGTGTTTTCTCAATATGCATCCCGTTGCATATTCAGATCCACTTAACTTGTAGTTT
This sequence comes from Triticum aestivum, assembly GCF_018294505.1. Lineage (NCBI taxonomy): Eukaryota > Viridiplantae > Streptophyta > Magnoliopsida > Poales > Poaceae > Triticum > Triticum aestivum. Next base: position 138,020,449 of record NC_057806.1, read on the forward strand.
TGTTTGTGCACTTTGCCATGACATGCTTCTTTAAACCGGACATGCACCATACTTGTTTGTGCATCATTCCATGTTTATGTGATGGTTGTTTACCATGATGTTTGCTCTTTTCCGGTGTTGCTTCTTCTTGTTAGTTCCGGTAACGTCGCGTTTGTGAGGATCCGTTCAACTGTGTCTGTTTGTCTTCTTCATGGACTCGTTCTTCTTCCTTGCGGGATTTCAGGCAAGATGACCATACCCTCGAAATCACTTCTATCTTTGCTTGCTAGTTGTTCGCTCTATTGCTATGCCGCGATACCTACCACTTGCTATATCATCCCTCCCATATTGCCATGTCAAGCCTCTAACCCACCTTCCTAGCAAACCGTTGTTTGACTATGTTACCGCTTTTGCTCAACCCTTCTTATAACGTTGCTAGTTGCAGGTGCAGATGAAGTTTGTTCCATGTTGGAACATGGATATGTTGGGATATCATAATATCTATTATTTTAATTAATGCATCTATATACTTGGTAAAGGGTGGAAGGCTCGGTCTTATGCCTGGTGTTTTGTTCCACTCTTTCCGCTCTAGTTTCCGTCATACTGGTGTTATGTTCTACTGGTGTTATGTTCCTTGATTTTGGGTTCCTTACGCGGTTGGGTGTTATGGGAACCCCTTGACAGTTTGTTTTGAATAAAACTCCTCCAGCAAGGCCCAACCTTGGTTTTACATTTTCCTAACAACCTAAGCCTTTTTCCCTTGGGTTTCCGGAGCCCAAGGGTCATCTTTATTTTAACCCCCCGGGCCAGTGCTTCTCTAAGTGTTGGTCCGAACTAGGCAACCTGCGGGGCCACCTCGGGGCAACTTGAGGGCTGGTTTTACTTGTAGCTTGACCTATCCGGTGTGTCCTGATAATGAGATACATGCGACTCCTATCGGGATTGTCGACACATCGGGCGGCTTTGCTGGTCTTGTTTTACCATTGTCGAAATGTCTTGTAACCGGGATTCCGAGTCTGATCGGGTCTTCCTGGGAGAAGGAATATCCTTCTTTGACCGTGAGAGCTTGTGATGGGCTAAGTTGGGACACCCCTGCAGGGTTTTGAACTTTCGAAAGTCGTGCCCGCGGTTATGGGCAGATGTGAATTTGTTAATATCCGGTTGTAGAAAACCTGACACTTAACTTAATTAAAATGAATCAACCGTGTGTGTAGCCGTGATGGTCTCTTTTCGGCGGAGTCCGGGAAGAGAACACGATTTTGTGTTATGCTTGAGCGTAAGTAGTTTCAGGATCACTTCTTGATCACTATTAGCTTCTCGACCGTGCTTTGCTTCTCTTCTCGCTCTCATTTGCGTAAGTTAGCCACCATATATGCTTAGTGCTTTGCTGCAGCTCCACCTCACCTCCCCTTTCCTACCCTTAAGCTTAAATAGTCTTGATCTCGCGGGTGTGAGATTGCTGAGTCCCTGTGACTCACAGATACTTCCAAACAGATGCAGGTGCCGATGATGCCAGTGCAGGGGACGCTACTGAACTCAAGTAGGAGTTCGATGAGGATTCGGGCCATTACTATGTTTCTTTTCCGGGTGATTAGTAGAGGAGCCCAGTTGGGTCGATCAGGGATCTAGCATTTGGGGTTGTCGTTCTTTATTTTGGTTCCATAGTCAGACCTTGATTGTATTCTGGATGATGTACGATATATTTATGTATTGTGTGAAGTGGCGATTGTAAGCCGACTCTTTATCCCTTTCTTATTCAGTACATGGGATGTGTAAAGATTACCCCTCTTGCGACGGACCTACCATGCGGCTATGCCTCTAAGTCGTGCCCCGACACGTGGGAGATATAGCCGCATTGTGGGTGTTACATTTTTGTTGTATAGATTGGAAAGTAAAGATTGCAAAATAGTAAACGAGATGCGATGTAAATAAAAGAGATGCAATATAATAAGAAAGATACCCCGGGGCCATAGGTTTCACTAGTGGCTTCTCTTAAGATAGCATGTATTACGGTGGGTGAACAAATTACTGCCGAGCAATTGATAGAAAAACGCATAGTTATAAAGATATCTAAGGCAATGATCATGAATATAGGCATCACATCCGAGTCAAGTAGATCGAAACGATTCACATTTACTACTATTACTCCACATATCGACCGCTATCCAGCATGCATCTAGAGTATTAATTTCATAAGAACAGAGTAACACATTAAGCAAGATGACATGATGTGAGGGATAAACTCAAGTAATATGACATAAACCCCATCTTTTATCCTCTATGGAAACAATACAATACGTGTCTTGCTGCCCCTACTGTCACTGGGAAAGGACACCGCAAGATTGAACCCAAAGCTAAGCACTTCTCCCATTGCAAGAAAGATCAATCTAGTAGGCCAAACTAAACCGATAATTCGAAGAGACTTGCAAAGATATCAAATCATGCATATAAGAATTCAGAGAAGAACCAAATAATATTTATAGATAATCTTGTTTTCGTGGAGTTCTAGACTGGGCTTGCCCTCCTGCCTACCCCCTGGGCTTGCCCTCCTGCCTCGTGGAGTTCTAGACTTCGACTCCAAGTCTTCTGGATTGCTTTCGGTCCCAGAAAGATTATCACGAAGGTTTCGTTCCATTTGGACCCTGTTTGGTATCTTTTTCTGCGAAACTCTAAAATAGGCAAAAAAAACAGAAACTGGCATTGGGCCTCTGGTTAATAGGTTAGTCCCAAAATAATATAAAAGAGCATATTAAAGCCCACTAGACATCCAAAAAAGATAATATAATATCATGGAACAAAAAAATTATAGATACGTTGGAGACGTATCAAGCACCCCCAAGCTTAATTCCTGCTCGCCCTCGAGTAGGTAAATGATAAAAATAGATTTTTTTGATGTGGAATGCTATCTATCATAATTATCAATGTAATTTTCTTTATTGTGGCATGAATGTTCAGATCCTAAAGATTTAAAACAAAAGTTTAATATTCACATAAAAGTAATCATACTTCAAGCATACTAATAAAGCAATCATGTCTTCTCAAAATTACATGGGCAAAGAAAGCTATCCCTACAAAATCATATAGTCTGGCTATGCTCTATCTTCATCACACAAAATATTTAAATCATGCACAACCCCGATGACAAGCCAAGCAATTGTTTCATACTTTTGATGTTCTCAAACTTTTTCAATCTTCACGCAGTACATGAGCGTGAGCCATGGACATAGCACTATAGGTGGAATAGAATGGTGGTTGTGGAGAAGACAAAAAGGAGAAGATAGTCTCACATCAACTAGGCATATCGATGGCTATGGAGATGCAGATCAATAGATATCAATGTGAGTGAGTAGGGATTATCATGGAACGGATGCACTAGAGCTATAAGTGTATGGAAGCTCAAAAAGAAACAAAGTGGGTGTGCATCCGGCTCGCTTGCTCACGAAGATCTAGGGCATTTTGAGGAAGCCCATCATTGGAATATACAAGCCAAGTTCTATAATGAAAGATTCCCACTAGTATATGAAAGTGACAACATAGGAGACTCTCTATCATGAAGATCATGGTGCTACTTTGAAGCGCAAGTGTGGAAAAAGGATAGTAGCATTGCCCCTTCTCTCTTTTTCTCCCATTTTTTTATTTGGGCCTTTCTCTTTTTTTATGGCCACTTTTTTTCGTCCGGAGTCTCATCCCGACTTGTGGGGGAATCATAGTCTCCATCATCCTTTCCTCCCATGGGACAATGCTTTGATATTGATGACCATCACACTTTTATTTACTTGCAACTCAAGAATTACAACTCGATACTTAGAACAAAATATGACTCTATGTGAGCGCCTCCGGCGGTGTACCGGGATGTGCAATGAATCAAGAGTGACATGTATGAAAGAATTATGAAGGTGGCTTTGCCACAAATACGATGCCAACTACATGATCATGCAAATCAATATGACAATGATGAAGTGTGTCATAATAAACGGAACGGTGGAAAGTTGCATGGCAATATATCTCGGAATGGCTATGGAAATGCCATAATAGGTAGGTATGGAGGCTGTTTTGAGGAAGGTAAATGGTGGGTGTATGGTACCGGCGAAAGTTGCGCGGTACTAGAGAGGCTAGCAACAGTGGAAGGGTGAGAGTGCGTATAATCCATGGACTCAACATTAGTCATAAAGAGCTCACATACTTATTGCAAAAATCTATTAGTTATTGAAACGAAGTACTACACGCATGCTCCTAGGAATATAGATTGGTAGGAAAAGACCATCGCTCGTCCCTGACTGCCACTCATAAGGAAGACAATCAAAAAATAAATCATGCTCAGGCTTCATCACATAACGGTTCACCATACGTGCATGCTACGGGAATCACAAACTTTAACACAAGTATCTCTCAAATTGACAACTACTCAACTAGCTTAAATCTAATATCACCATCTTCATATCTCAAAACAATCATAAGGAATCAAACTTCTCATAGTATTCAATGCACTTTGTATGAAAGTTTTTATTATACCCATCTTGGATGCCCATCATATTAGGACTAATTTTATAGCCAAATAAAATTACCATGCTGTTTTAAAAGACTCTCAAAATAATATAAGTGAAGCATGAGAGATCAATAATTTCTATAAAATAAAACCACCACCATGCTCTAAAAATATATAAGTGAAGCACTAGAGGAAAATTATCTAGCTCAAAAGATATAAGTGAAGCACATAGAGTATTCTAATAAATTCCGATTCATGCGCGTCTCTCCCAAAAGGTGCGTACAGCAAGGATGACTATGGTAACTAAAAAGCAAAGACTCAAATCATACAAGACTCTCCAAGAAAAACACATATCATGTCGTGAATAAAAATATAGTCTCAAGTAAAGTTACCGATAGACGAAGACGAAAGAGGGGATGCCTTCGGGGGCATCCCCAAGCTTAGGCTTTTGGTTGTCCTTGAATTTTACCTTGGGTTGCATTGGGCATCCCCAAGCTTAGGCTCTTGCCACTCCTTATTCCAAAATCCATCAAATCTTTACCCAAAAACTTGAAAACTTCACAACACAAAACTTCAACAGAAAATATCATGAGCTCCGTTAGTATAAGAAAAGAAACCACCACATTAAGTTATTGTAGTGAACTAATTATTTATTTATATTGGTGTTAAACCTACTGTATTCCAACTTCTCTATGGTTCATACCCCCCGATACTACTCATAGATTCATCAAAATAAGCAAACAACACATGAAAAACAGAATCTGTCAAAAACAGAACGGTGTGTAGCAATCTGGAGATTTCGAATACTTCTGTAACTCCAAAAATTCTGAACAATTAGGACGACCAGGATAAAAATTATATTGATCTAATTCAGTGGGAATTGGTATTTTATCGCTCTCTGGTAAAAAATGATAATTATTTTCGTGAGCGCATACTTTCTGTTTTTATCAGCAAGATCAAACAACAATCACCCAAGAAGATCCTAAAGGCTTTACTTGGCACAAACACTAATTAAAACATAAAAAACACAATCATAACAAAATCTATATGAATTATTTATTACTAAATAGGAACAAAAAGCAAAGAACAAAAATAAAATTGGGTTGCCTCCCAACAAGTGCTATCGTTTAACGCTCCTAGCTAGGCATAAAAACAAGAATAGATCTAGGTATTGCCATCTTTGGTATGCAATCCACAAGTGGATCTCATAATAGATTCATAAGGCCATTTAATTTCTTCCTAGGAAAGTGTTCCATGCCTTTCCTTAACGGAAATTGGAATCTAATATTTCCTTCTTTCATGTCAATAATTGCACCAATCGTTCTAAGGAAAGGTCTACCAAGAATAATAGGACATGTAGGATTGCAATCTATATCAAGAACAATGAAATCTACGGGCACATAATTCCTATTTGCAACAATAAGAACATCATTAATCCTTCCCATAGGTTTCTTAATGGTGGAATCCGCAAGATGGAAATTTAAAGAACAATCATCAAATTCACGGAAACCTAGCACATCACACAAGGTTTTTGGAATTGTGGAAACACTAGCACCCAAATCACAAAAAGCATATCATTCATAATCTTTAATCTTAATTTTAATAGTAGGTTCCCACTCATCATAAAGTTTTCTAGGGATAGAAACTTCTAGTTCAAGCTTTTCTTCATATGATTGCATTAAAGCATCAATGATATGTTTAGTAAAAGCTTTATTTTGATTATAAGCATGAGGAGAATTTAACAGGGATTGCAACAAGAAAATACAATCTATCAAAGAGCAATTATCATAATTAAATTCCTTGAAATCCAAAATAGCGGGTTCATTGCTATGTAAAGTTTTGACGTCTTCAATCCCACTTTTATTGATTTTTGCATCAAGATCTAAAAACTCCTAATCACTGGGACGACTTTTAACTAAAGTTGACTAGTCTTCAGTCCCATCTTTATCAGGATTCATATTGGAAAACAAAGATTTAATAGGAGTCACATCAATCACTTTTAGATCATCATCATTATTATCATGAAAACTAGAAGAACACGCTTTCACAAAGCAATCTTTTTTAGCACACATCATAGTGGTTCTTTCTTTGCACTCATCAATGGAAATTATCATGGCTTTGAGAGACTCATTGATGTCATGCTTAGGTGGAATAGATCTAAGTTTCAAAGAATCGACATCAAGAGAAATTTTATCAATCTTAAGCAATTTTTCTTCAACCAAAGCATTGACATTCTTTTGCGAACTCATAAATTCTTTAACACTAGTCTCAAAATCAGAGGGCATCTTATTAAAATTTCCATAAGAGTTGTTGTAGGAATTACCATAATCATTAGAGGAATTACTAGGAAACGACCTAGAATTAAAGTTTCCTCTATACGCGTTGTTACCAAAATTGTTCCTACCAACAAAATGCACATCCATAGATTCATTATTATTATCAATCAAAGTGGACAAAGGCATATCGTTAGGATCGAAAGAAACACTTTTATTAGCAAATAATTTCATAAGTACATCCATCTTTCCACTCAAAACATTAATCTCTTCAATCGCATGAACTTTTTTACTTGTGCATCTTTCGGTGTGCCATTGAGAATAATTAACCATAATATTGTCTAGGAGTTTAGTAGCTTCTCCTAAAGCGATTTCCATAAAAGTGCCTCCTGCGGCTTAATCTAAAAGATTTCTAGAAGCAAAATTCAATCCGGCATACATTTTTGTATAATCATCCACAAATTCAAACCATGTGTAGGGAAATTATGTATCATTAATTTCATCCTCTCGTAAGCTTGTGCAACATGCTCATGATCAAGTTTCTTAAAATTCATAATATCTTTCCTAAGAGCGATGATTTTAGCGAGAGGGAAATACTTAAGAGATAAAAACATCTTTGAACTTATTCCATGAATCAATACTATTTTTAGGCAAAGAAGATCCACATCTTTCTTCTTTTGAATATCACACAAATCAACAAAGTTGTTTAGATGGGCAGCGGCATCTTCACTAGGAAGGCCAAAAAATTGATCTTTCATAACAAAATTTAGCAAAGCGATATTAATTTCACAAGATTTAGCATCGGTAGTAGGAGCAATCAGAGTGCTAATAAAATCATTGTTGTTGGTATTGGAAAAGTCACACAATTTAGTATTATCTTGAGCCATCGTGACAAACAATCAATCCAACACACAAGCACACAAGAAGCAAGCGAAAAGAGATGAACGGAAAAGGGACGAAGAAAAGGCAAAGGTTTTCGAAAATCATTTTAGAAGTGGGGAGAGGAAAACGAGATGCGAATGGCAAATAATGTAATGCGAGGGAGAAGAGTTTATGATGGGTACTTGGTATGTCTTGAATTGGCGTAGATCTCCTCGGCAACGGCGCCATAAATCCTTCTTTCTACCTCTTGAGCATGCATTGGTTTTCTCTTGAATAGGAAAGGGTGATGCAGCAAAGTAGCGTAAGTATTTCCCTCAGTTTTGAGAACCAAGGTATCAATCCAGTAGGAGACAACGCACAAGTCACCTAGTACCTGCACAAACAATCAAGAACCTTGCAACCAACGCCATAAAGGGGTTGTCAATCCCTTCACGGTCACTCGCAAAAGTGAGATCTAATAAATATAGTAAAGTAAATATTTTTGGTATTTTTGTTGTATAGATTGGAAAGTAAAGATTGCAAAATAGTAAACGAGATGCGATGTAAATAAAAGAGATGCAATATAATAAGAAAGAGACCTATGTGCCATAGGTTTCACTAGTCGCTTCTCTCAAGATAGCATGAATTACGGTGGGTGAACAAATTACTGCCGAGCAATTGATAGAAAAGCGCATAGTTATGAAGATATCTAAGGCAATGATCATGAATATAGGCATCACGTCCATGTCAACTAGATCAAAACGATTCTGCATCTACTACTATTACTCCACACATCGATCGCTCTCCAGCATGCATCTAGAGTATTAAGTTCATAAGAACGGAGTAACACATTAAGCAAGATGACATGGTGTAGAGGGATAAACTCAAGCAATATGATATAAACCCCATCTTTTTATCCTCGATGGCAACAATACAATACGTGCCTTGCTGCCCCTACTGTCACTGGGAAAGGACACTTCAAGATTGAACCCAAAGCTAAGCACTTCTCCCATTGCAAGAAAGATCAATCTAGTAGGCCAAACTAAACCGATAATTCTAAGAGACTTGCAAAGATATCAAATCATGCATATAAAAATTCAGAGAACACTACAAAAAAATACACATCCATGACACTTTGGGTCGAACGAATTTTTTTTCTGTCATACTTATGACACTTCTATGACGATAATTGTGACAAAATCCAGTATTATCATAGATGTGGTGAGGTCCTACTTCTACGACAAGAAATCATGACAGAAAATGGGCTTTTCTTCCTGGGCGGGCCAGAGAGGAGCTGGATGACATTCTTTGGGCCGTCTTTGACGGAAAAAATCGTGGTAGAAGCGAGGACGAGGAAAATATCGGGGAGTTCCCGGTTACGCTGGGTGGTCGGGGGCCGAGCGATGCGTGTTTCTCTCGTACATACGTGCATGTGTGCGAGGCATTGCGCTCTAACTGAACACGAGCGAGGCTTTGGGCTCTAACTGAACCCAAGCGATTGCACTACAGGATACGCATTACTGAACCCAAGCGATCGGTCGTTCCCTTGCTGTTAACTGAAGCCGAGTGATTCCTTCGCTATTGCTGCTAACCGAAGCCGATCGAACACTGCTGCCTCCTTCCCTTGATGAACAGTGAGCGTTGTTTTGGGGGTTTTTGGATGAACATTTCCTGGTGAGGGGTTGGATGAACAGGACCCCGTGGTAGTAGAGGCCGTTGCCATTGGATGAATAGTATCCCGATCGATCGAGCCGGTGGATAAAGAGGACTCCGTGGAGGGTTGGATGAAGAGGACCCCGTGGAGGGATGGATGAACAGTAGCAGGTGGAGGGCTGGTTGAACAGTAGCTGGTGGAGGGCTGGATGAACAGTAGCCCGTGGAGGGGTGGTTGAACAGGACCCTGTGGAGAGGGCTGGTTGAACAGTAGCCGGTGGAGGAGCGCACGGTGGAGGCTGGATGAATAGGAACCCATGGGTGAATAGTCACAGGTGGAGGCTGGAGGAGGTTGACGGTGGATGAACAGTAGCCCGTGGAGGCACTCGACGGTGGAGATCAATAGTATCCCGTGGAGTTCCGTTTTGCGGTACGCCACACCCCTCCTGATGAACAGGACCCCCGTTTTGACCGTAGCGCTCCAACACAAGTCTGTTTCCTCCGTTTTGCGGTACGCCACACCTCTCCCGATCAAGAGGACCCCGTTTCCACCGTAGGAGGTCCATTTCCTCCGTTTTGCGGTACGCCAGACCCCTCCTGATGAACAGGATCCCGTTTCGACCATGGCCGGTCGAACACAAGGCCGTTTCCTCCGTTCTGCGGTACGCCAGACCATGTTTCCATTGGCTGTTCCATCCAAGCCGGTTGGCTCCTGATGAACGCGACGACGCATTCCGTTCCGACCCAGCCGGTTGCCTCCCCATGAACACGACGATGGCGCAGCTTCTCCATTCTGACCCAGCCATGTACACGAGCCCTGGTCGTACGTATGCGCGAGTAGGCATTCGAGAGCCCGCCCGCATGTACGTACATGGCCGTATTTTATTTCTTGCACCATGGCCGCTGTACATACGTGTACATGCTATGTGCGCGCCTCTAATAAGACACATGTGCGCCTCTACTACGACACGTGCGCGCCTCTACATCGACCACGATGTACGTACACGTTCGCGACCAGAATGACAATGCTATGTACGCTTCGACCAGGTGGGTCCCGACTGTCAGGCACTTCCTTGCATGCGAAGATGTAGCTGGTGGGTCCCAGCAGTCTGGGGGAGAAAACATTATTTTTCAGGGTAAAAAGGATGGAGTTGCATGCATGCATCCATGGGCGTGGTGCGTCCCCACTGTCAGCCTCTCACGTACAGTCATCTTCCGATGACTCGGTTGTTCACCACATTGACCACACCGTGCCGAGCGCACCAAGGCCGGTGGACGATGGTGAGGTCCCAGACTGGAACGACCCGGAGATGGGGAAGACGCGGCAGTGGAGTCGCAAATGGAGAGGAGTAGGAAACTTGACTGGTTTGGGTGCACGGCAGCACTGCTGCCCACGGGAGACAGGAGCAAGAACAGAGGTTGAAGAAGGAGCACGACTGTTGGATTAACATCCAACGGTCCAGCTGCTAGAAACATTTGTTGATTAAGTTGACAAAGCCATGCGTACACGTCTGCTTAGTAGGCCCACAACTCAGCCACAAAATCTGCCGGGTCCCAGCTGTCATCGGGAGGAATGGTTTTTTTTGCATAACAAGGAAGCACTTCCTCCCGTGCGAAGATATAGCCGGTGGGTCCCAGCTGTCAGGGGGGAGGAAACAGCTTAATAAGGAGGATCTTTCCTTGCGTGCGACCATGGACCTCGTGGGTCCCAGCCGTCAGGCTCTCCACGTATAGTCCTCTTCTGATGACTCTCGTTTGTTGACCACGCCGTGCCGAGCGCAGCAAGGCGGTGGACGACGGCGGGGCCCCAGATTGGAATGACCCAGAGATGGGGAAGACGCGGCAGTGCAGTCGCAAACGGAGAGGAGTGGGAAACTTGACTGGTTCGTGTGCGGGGTAGGCTTACACTCGGTAGAGAATAACAGGAGGTGCGGAGTAGAGGGATGGCACGACCGTCGGCGAGGTAGTGTTTTGCTGAGGCACGGAAAGCAACACCGCTGGATGCCGGAGGCTGGAGCAGGTGGTCCCAGCAGCGCTGGGGGAAGAAGATGAGAGATTGAAGAAGAATCTCGACCGTTGGATGTAAATCCAACACCTTTCTTAGGCTTCGACCTACTGGCCCACATGTCTGCCAGTCCATTTGTTTTTAGTCCATTTGGTGGGCTGGGTGAAACAATGAGGTAGCATCTATGCAACCCGTTTATATATGTGGTAGAATTTAAAGCCCATTTGCATTTTTCTCAAAATCCGCGGACTTGCTGGGCTGGGTGAAAATATCATGTTGGGCTGGACGGAGAAATGTTATAAAAACATAAACACATGATTGCACGTCTATTACTGCATTGGTCAGTAAAATCTTTGCAAGCTTATGTACGAAATCACTAGGAGTTAACTTGCCAAGTTATATATAAACAATTATTATTATTATTTTGTAAGAACTTTCAATTTACGAAATAAAATATCATTTTAATTTGATGAGTTAATAGGACGTTTGGTATTATTATTTTTTAGGCTAGACGTGGGACAGTTGAGTTGGTTCTAGGGAAAAGTACTGGGAGAAAACTCAGTTTACATCGAAAAAGAAAGTGGGAGAAAATTCAGATATAGGATTAATGAAAACGAAAAATAAAGGAAGTGGAAAGGTCTATAAAATGGTTGGACGAACGACAGGTTTAACGGAAACCTTATGTTGTTTCTAATATATATATATATATATATATATATGTAATAAAATAAGATATAAATATAGGTTCAATTTTGCCTTCTTATAGAAAACATAGGTTCAGTTTTGCATTCTTATAGAAAAACAGAACTGAGTTGTGCGTTGTCTTGAAAAAACAAACATAACTTGGGCTGCTGATGTTATAGAAAAGCTAGGTTGGGAGGCCTAGAGGCCGTTTGATACCTGCTGGATCCAAAAAATGATGAAACATGTCGTGGGCTGCCCATGTTAAACAACAAAACCTGGGCCATGGACCTGGTGGGCCCGGGACTATCAGCCTCTCGACGAACAGTTGTCTCCTGATTACTCTTGTTTTGCTGACCATGTTGGGAACGACAGACAGCGGCGCCACGGCGAGAGCACCAAGGCGGAGGAGGACGTCGAGACCTTGGACTGAATGAACCAGAGCGGGGGAAGACACATGCGGAGGGGAGTACGAGGGCTGACTTGTTCGGGTGCAGGGTGGGCCGGTGGAGCTGCCACCACCAGACAATGTGTGGGAGTAGAGGGATGGCCTGGCCAACGCCATAGGCTATGATGGCCAGCCGCTGTATATGAAGAGGACGAAAGATTGAACAAAATAAAGAAATACAAATGGATAGGTGGTTGGTCCCATATGTATGTGTACGAGACCTGCTGGGTCCACCTGAGAAGGGGAATATGTTGCAAGGAAGGAGATTCAAATGACTGCAGCCGAGTGAACTAGTTTTTTTAAACGGACAAGTGAACTAGTTACATACATAAGCAAATAGAAACTAAAAAAATCAAACAACTTAGTGGGTTCTTAAAAGAAATATTTCGAACAAAACGGATAATTACGACACATAGGCTAATGCATGAAACACTCAGATGATAAATGTGCTTATAAACAGATAAAGTACAATATCTAGACCTTCCTGGCATGGTTGATCATGACGCTGCCACTGTCCGTGTACTCGTTGGTTACGGGAAGTAGACACACCCTCATGTCCAAGATCTTCCTGTACATGTCGTAGCATGCGTATGCGTCCTTGGCCGTGTAGGTTATGTAGGCTAGATTCAGAGGTACCTCCCACGTGTTCAGGTCCTTGGGTTGTTGTCTTCTTTCATGTTGGTGTATCAGGGGTCGATGATGGTCTCAGCGAGGTCAACCACAGAGTCCTTCTCCTGCCTGTTGCCGATGGTCTTGTATTTCTTCGACAAGCTTGTTGCACTAGATGGCCAAATCATCGCATTCTTCCTTCTCTCCACCGTAGCGAAGGTGCAGTTGGCGCTGCCAATGAAACGGGCGAATGCTCCAGAACCTCTGATGGCCCTACAACAGTGGTACATGAGAACCTCGTCCCGCACACATACCTGGGAGACGGCGATCCACCGGTCCCTGTCAGGAGATGAATGGATGGGCACAAGGTATAGTCCTGCGACCATGTACTTTCTCGTCCTGTAGGTACTACTTGAACTCGGCGAGGCAGAGCTTCACCGAGTCCGGAGCATTGGTGTACATCACATTCAACTTGGTGCAGCCATAGGACTGAACGGTGAACTCAAAGGGGAACTCCTTGCTGAAGTCCATATCCAGCAGGCTCACCCCTCAGATTGCCATTGGAGTCTCTTCAAGTGAACGAGTGGGTAGGCGGCGGCAGCAGTTCATTTTTCAGCTCTTGGGCAACTGGATTCAATAGTAAACTGAGTGTGTACAAGTGACAACAGTTACTACCCCTCCCTCGCCCGCTGCACGCTCGACAGAAGATGGATGCACCCTCGGCGCATTCAAATGCCTCCATTAAGAAATCTACTCCGGCCACAGGTTGGTTCACGAGCTGGTCTGTATTGGTACTGTAATAACAAGAGTTAGTGGTCACTTTACTTAAATTTAATTAGCTTTAATAGAAATTTATACTTAAAACAAGCAATGCATTGGCTCGTTCTATCGGTGCCACAAGATCAACATGCACAACAATTAGAATTATTATTCTCAAGACGCACACGATCAGCACATTTGTCGCACTTTCACACAGATAATATTACCAAGTTTGAGCTGTTTGTTATGGTTGTTGTCCTCTGCATCATCATGCCGTGTTTTCCGGCTTGCAAGATTCAGAACCAATAAATATGATCCAAATAATAAGTATAACAAATATGCCTACACATCTCATTGATTCCCAGCTTGCAAGATTCAGAACCAACAAATAAGATTCAAATAGTAAGTACAACAAAGATGACTACACATCTCATTGATTCCCAGCTTGCAAGATTCAGAACCAACCCATTAGAGCCTTTTGATAAAGTGAATATCGGGATTAAATCAATCTTGGCTAGCCATGTCATACTACCGAAGAACTTGGTGAATGCTCTTGACTATCACAACATCTGTAGTTGAGTATTCCTATTTGCACACCACAAATAAGAAGAGCATGATTACTATAATAATGGCACTCCTTGAACTCAACCTCCAGCTCCACTCGGATGAAGCCTGCCTGGAGTTCCATGATTCAATTCATGCACCTTTTTATGCAGTTTACCTGAAATGAAGCAAAGATTGGATCATCCAGCTAGCAAGAAGTACTTGCTCTCATGAGCTGGCAGGTTCTTCTTTAGTAGTTGCACTAAAATTGAGGAACATTAAGGTTGGCTGTCTGGCTCATGTAAGGTGCAACTACAATTTGCTTATCCTTTTGTGTAGTTCCACTAAAATAAAGTGCCATTGTGGTGACAATGATGGCTCATCTTGCAAAGGCTAATAAAATGTTGCACGAGATTACCAGTAGAATTTGACGGAGATTTTGGAAACTCCAATCACCATTTTGTGCAGTTCCACCAAAATTGAGAGATGTTTCCCACGTGACATTTTAGTTGAACTGCGCAAGACACTCATTCCAAAAAAAGTGTTTTGTGCAGTTCACCAAAAGGTCACGATAGCAACAAGGTGAAATGGATATCCCTATCTGCACAAAAAGATAGAAAGCAAACAATTGCTGGTTAATAAGAATATACGAAACATACACGAAATGAAAAGAGGCATCTTAATTATGTTCATGGCAATCACGCAAGGACAATAGAAATTTTAAAACGTCAGCAATGCTTCATGTTACCGAAAGCATTACGATCAACAATGACATTCATCAAATATGGGATTATTTTAATGGTGGCATTGATTGTTTACCATACACAGTAAATCAACAGCAGCTAAAGAGTTGGTTTAAGGGCATGGGACCGTGGGGACACCCGGACACTCAGCAGCGTAAAGGAGAAACTTACTTATCATACTGGGGAAAACAGCAGGAGTACCATTTGTAACACAGTTTAATTGTATCATATCACTGGAGGCATTAGATTAACAATAACACTGGTTAGACATGTCCTTAAGGTAACAATGTGATCGCTTCATTTTACATGTGCCCTTACATTAACAACACCAAAAGGTTGCTATAAGGACATGTGACAGTGGATGCATCAGCACAATGTACCTACAAGGAGGCATAAAGCGGTGATGCCGAGTTTGTTCATGCTCTGTGAGGGCAACAAATCTAATCCTAGAGACCTTTTACTATGCGAGGGCAGCAAATCTAATCCTGGAGACCGTTTACTATGTGACAGCAGCAAATCTAATCCTAGAGACCTTTTACTATGTGAGGGCAGCAAATCTAATCCTGGAGACCTTTTACTATGTGAGGGCAGCAATTCTAATCCTGGAGACCTTTTACTATGTGAGGGCAACAAATCTAATCCTGGACATACTCTGTTGACTTGTCCATTAGCCGCCACTTTCTATCCTTTTTTCAACCAATAATAGATCTGTTCCCTATCCAATTTGTACTGCGTTTTCCCGTTATTTCCCTTTTCAACCAAGAGACGGGTTGGGAATCCGGTCTCTACTACTTTCACCATATTATTTCCTCTTTGAATCAAGTCCTAGATTCATGCTACAACTTTCCCCCTTTCTTCATTGTTTGAACCAAGTCCTAGATGCGAATGCATGAAGTAGCTTTACCTCTAACAATACTAAAAATTTAGGTGGCTTTGGAAGAGCTGATGGGAGTAGAAAAATATGCACATGCAGACACGTGGGGAGCTAGGGCAGTAGAGCAAGGCCGCTTTTGAAGAACTTATACCTGAGGGTCATCGGGATGTTGGCGGAGGCAGGTCGGATCTGCGCACAATACGACAGGGAGGAAGAAGGGTCGGAGGACCTCCTGAGCCGGTGTTGTGTCGGAGAGAATGGCACAGGCAGAGGATCGGGCCCCTCCGGGAGCTGTGGGTTTCCTCCCTCGCCAGCGATGACCGCGTGAAGGATGCACCTAGTCCTCTACACACACTAGCCGAAGGGACCCAACCCTCCATTCATTGAACAACCCCATGGGTTAATAAACATATAGTACTAGTAGTATTTATATAGAACGAACAGGCTCGAACTATTTTCGCGTAGTTAAAAGTTGAGGGCGGAGCTTTTCCCGGGGAGTACGCGCGACAATTTTCGCGTAGGCGGTTTGACAAAGAGGCGAAGAGGGTGAGGGAGTAGCGGATTCAACTTACTTACTGCTGGAAAGGTCAGGCTGTGTGATTTTACAGCGCGTTACTGCTGGAAAGACTTGTGATATGACTACTCCCTATAGTCATGAATTACTGGCGGTACGACCGGGGTGATGCCCCCCTTCCATTCCGGGCTCTAATCTGGTGCATGACACATCAACCCGGATGCTGGATCTCCCACATGTCGGTGAAGTACGTAGTAAGAAGGAGCAAAGAATCATGCGGTATATACTAGTCACATCGAAGGAGTGCGAACCCCGGCAGCCCAGTGAACCAGTAGTAGAAAACAATGTGTTGACATGGCCATAAAAAACAATGTGCTACGGTCCAGACTGTAGCATGTACAGTACTACTCCACGGAGGGAGTACTATACTAATAAAACATTAAGGCCATGAGGTGATGCAGTGCTGGTTACAGGAGGCAATAAGAACAGATGCATCCATCAACGACATCCACCTCCTCGACTCAGGGCGCCGGCCCACCGAACGGCAGCTAAGTAGCAGAGGCTTTCGTGGCCAGGTCGACGTGCTTCTGAACAATGGCGTCCAAATATTCCATCCGCTGGAAGAAGGCCAACGTCTTTCTGTCCTCGCTGGCCATGTAGTGGCCTATGTAGACGATTTTCTTGTATACGTGGATGTGCAGGTCGATGGTTTCTTGCATGGCGAGGCGCTGCGCAGCGAGCACGACCTCGAGGTGCACATTCTTCGTCGCGACCTCTGGCACCTGCAGGGCCACCAGGGCTTGAAAGAGTTCTTCACCATGGATGCCGATGAGGGTGGTAGGCAATGAGGAGCCTGGGCGCGCGGGCTGGAGCAGTACAGCAAGGTCGTCTGCGGGCTTCTTGACGGCGGTGAACTTGCGGATGGAGTTGACCATCATGTCGTCCATGCGAGAGGCGAAGCCAGCATCGGCAAGGGCTACGACACCGGCAGTCGCCGGCATCGTCTGGAAAAGTTGCGCGGTGCGGGGCCGCAGGCCGGTGCCTTGGATGATTTGGCACAGCCGAGGGCCGCTCGCGTCCATCGCCTCCATAGTTGCTTGTGGCTTCTGGTCACTTGGTCTTGGATTGGAGTGAGTAGTGTTGCGCAGAGACTAGGAGTAGATGGATTGGAGTGGTGGGGCGCCTTTATATGAGAATCCAAACTCTTTTGCATTCACAGTGTGCTGGCTCTATTCTGCTTCTCCAATTAATTCCCTCTGCATGTAATTGAGGATGCATCATTGACCGTTCATCGTCTCGGGAACCGCTACCCTCTCCCTCCTTGGCAATGGCATTCAAGCACCTATGGAGGCGACTACCGCTCGCGTCTATGGCATGTCAGGAGACGTTCCCGTCGACGACGAGGTGCCTATGGTGACTTCATTAATTGCAAGATGATAGTACTAGTATACTCAATATTGTGCACCGCGACCAAGGCGGAGAGGAAAACGAGAGAACTACGTATTTATTTATGGTGTAGATTCACTCATTTTGCTCCATATGTACTCCGTCTCGGTGTAGTCTAGTCACTTGTTGAAATCTCTAGAAAGGCAAATACTCCTTTCTGGTTTACAGGTCTCCATATGTACTCCGTCTCGGTGTAGTCTAGTCACTTGTTGTCTTTCTAGAGATTTCAACAAGTGACTACATAGGGAGCAAAATGAGTGAATCTAGACTCTAAAATATGTATATATACACATCCGTATGTGGTAGTCCATTTGAAATATATAAAAAGGCAAATATTTAGGAATAGAGGGAGTATCATGCATGCCAACTAGGCAAATTTGACGAGGTGGCATAGAAGTAAATGAAGAAAGAGAGGGTCGAGTATCATATCATGATACCGTATCATATTAAATGTTGTGCTACTATGTGTCATGCATGCTAAGAAATGAAGTCATCGATGATACTAACATATGATACTATGCACTACAGATGTGTAGTATCATACACTAGTATCATATGCATGATACTAGTATTCCATTACGACCAGCCTAAGCAAAAGCCTGTCCTCTCTGCGAGCCACCGCGCGCATGGGCGAGGGAGAAGGTGTGTAGTAGTAAAATCAAGCTTCCCCTCGTTGTACGAGTTGAAGCGACACATCATAGCACTGCCCCACATGGTTGCCCCTAAACTTGGCTAAAAGACACGCAGTGTACAATAGTACATTTGCTGCAACCTCTAACGTTTACCCCACCACAAATTTAAATATATATTCCTGTCTTGACCAGATGAGCGTGCAAACTACAATCACCAGGATGACAGGTAGGGCCATAAGATTATTTTAATAGAAAAACATGGAGCTGACCGCAATGATTTTAAGCTTACATGCACGGTACACGCTATCCTAGACTACTCTACACATGAAACTGCCACGCGAGCGTCTGGGCTGCGCTTGGCTCTTTCCCTCTTCGGGAAGTCAAACAATGATGGAGTACTACTGCAGTGGAGGAGTACTACAGTATGCTTCTGGCCATCTGACACCGATTGAACTGCTGCATGTCCACCGCGTGCGGGAGGGAGAGCGTGTAGTTAAGGAAAGCTTCTCCTAGTCCTGCCAGCCACCACACTCATGGGCAAGGGAGGGACGCAGCTCCATTGACTTACTGCTCCTGCCTTTGTGTGTATGACAGGTGGGCCCAACAGGTGGGTGGCCCACCTGTCATGTAGCCAAAGGTAGGTGCGCGAGGGAGAGGGCGTTGTAGTAATCAAACTTCTCGGTCTTGTACGAGTTGACGCGACACATCAAAGCACTGCACTCGATATATTTCAATAATTTGCGTTTACCGATGCATTAATTACAACGCATCCATGCATGTCGTGACTCTCCTTTTGATACTTGCATGTGTTGATTTAATGCACCTTGAAGTAGTATGAATATGTGACAGTAAAGCTTTGTAATGCCTCGACCCTAATAAAGTGAGAGATGGTTGTGCACGAGGAGGAAGAGATCATGCAGACGGAATAGGACCCGGCGATGGAGCTCTCTATGGTCTCGATGGACCTCAACTTGCTCCACTGCCCCTTGTGCCTCCGCCCCTTGAAGCCTCCAGTGTAAGAGGTTCGAATACACCTCATTCGTTCGGCTGATCGAGCAAGGTGAAGGTTTCTTAATTGATGTGCTGTTCGATTGATTTGTGCATTGCAAGGGAGGGCACCTGGCCTGCGCGGACTGCCGCGTCGAGCACCCCGGGAATAAGAGGCAGTGCCAGAAGTGCGAGCGCGGTGGTGGCTTCAATGTGGGGAACATGGCGGTGGACGCTGTCCTCTCCTCGGTGAGGGTGGAGTGCTCGCACAAAGGCTATGGGCTCTATGTCACTTACCACAAGCTCGCCGATCACCAGAGCGTGTGTCGGTCGTCTGCATCAGAGCGGGGTCGTCCCCACTGCCGCACTATGTGGCCAAGCTATGGGCGAATGGCCCACCGGGGGAGCCCAAAGACAGGACCGACGCCGTCAAGGTGGAAATGGAGGTGACAAGTAGCAAGGATCCCGGTGACGTCGCCGTGCGCGAGCTGTTCTTCTTCACAGTTCCGCCCAAGCTGCTGGTGGGGCTAAGCTGGTGTCCCTCCACATTCAGATTGACAAGCTCACGTCCTAAATGATTCAACAATGCCTTCTATTTATCTTAGTAATATGCTAATATAGGGGTTAGCTCGGTTTACTTTAGCTTAAGAGATGGTGGGCTTTGGTGGGGATGCAGCAATTACTTCAACATCAGATTAGCAGGTAAAGTAATTTTCAATAGTCGAACGAATATTTTGTGTCTATTGGATATAAAGATCCTTTGGCTAAGAAGTATAACAACTTATAGGAAGTAAGTATAACAACTTATATGCTTGTTTGTTCAGGAAGTGTTGCATACTTGTGCGAGTTGACACGACACATCGAAGTAGTACTACTCCCTCCGATCCTAATTTCTCTGCGCATAAGGTTGGTCATAGTGGGAGTAACATAGGTGATAGCATCACACTTATATAGAAAAAATAGATGATGTGGCATGTAATTAATGAAGAAAGAGAGGCATGCGGTAACATAGCTAGTTACTGTAACATCACACATATCGAAAAAAGATGATTCTACAACCTAATAAATGGAGTGATGCATGACACAACACATATGTTACTACCCACTGTGGAGGTAGTAACGTAGACTAGTAACATGTGCATGTTACTACTCTAAGTTACTCCACACTGTGACTAGTCTAAGTCGAGGCACGTATACCAAGGAGGGCCTGGTTGTGTCTATACTTGGACAACTCACCCGACTGTAGGCACACCAGGCAGACGAAGCTCGTGTCGTGTTGGTGCCGTATGCGGCCCGTACATTAACCAAAACCTCGCGCCTCCATCTTAGCCTCCTCATTTTAAACTTATCTATCTCAAGGCCAAGGAGCAACGTGAAACCTATGATAGAGCCAATTGGATGGTTGAGAACACTACAATTCGTAGCTACATATGCGTGTGTGAGAGAGGATGAGTGCGTGTGTGCACCTCTTCTCTTCCTGTATAACGTACTAAACTCAGAGTACAAGTGTATGTGGGTGGCATTGACCTAGGGAGCTAGAGATGGTGCGTGCGAGAAGTCCCGAGAGATAGGTGTGTGCGTGGGAAAGAGGGAGAGAGATGATATGCGTCAATGTAATGCGTGTGAAAAAAAGACTAGTCCATAGCTCGCCACGAGGCTATTGATGTCGGACACCCCAATAACCATAAGATATGTATCCGACAGTGCCAGTTATTGCACGTACACGACAGTAGAAAAATAAGTACTACCATGGCATATGCTACACCACGGTCGAGAACACGTGCCCACGTTACGCCATCCGAGAATAGTGCCGCACTTCGAAACTAGAACCGTCAATAAATTTTGAGCTTGCATCTCGTCACATTCCAAATTACTACCACACTATATTTAATTGCAAACCTGTTCACACCGATCACAACCTAAACAGTTTCCCACTTAGGAGCGTATTAGCAGTACTCGGTTATAAATACTACTGTATTATGCCAAGATGACTGCACATTCCTCCTCAACTCCTCATCCACAAAAAATCAAGTCATTCAGCATCGTTCCTTTGTGTCTGCCATGGCTAGCGTGAGTTCTGGGTCGAGAGATTTCCACCAGGGAGAGGCGGGCATGGAAGAGGAAGCACGAGAGATGTCCTGCCTCACCGTGAAAGCAGTCGACATGTCCAGACGCGCAACAGTAGCAGCACAGAGGTCCCGCCGCACCGCCGAAGTAGCATGGAGGTCCCGCCGCGCCGTCGATGTAGCAGACTGGTCCAGCCGTGCCGCGGAAGCAGCATAAATGTCCCGCCGTGCCGCCGAAGCAGCACGGAGGTCCCGCCACGCCGCAGCGGCCTAGGAAAATTTCTCACGGGCAGGCGAGGACTCTTACAGGCGCATGCTTGCGATCGTCCATAGCCAGGTGGATCAAATCTTTGGTTTGGCGAGTTTGCGGGACGAGGCTACCAGCGTCATCCGACAACTGGGGGAGGGCAATGCGAAGCTCCGGGCCGAGCGCGACCCGCTAAGGGTGAAGATCGCTGGAAGGGGGAAGCAGGCGGAGGAGACCGCTGCCTTCTTGCAGAGGACGGGCGTCATCGTCAAGAAACTTATGGACGAGAATGCCATGCTCCGCATCGAGCGCAAAAGGCTGGTGGAGGAAGCACGGGATGCTGCCAAGCAGCGTATTAAGGACATGAAACTGATGAAAGAGATCATCGCCGCTCGCCGTGAGAACTAGTCTCCGCGACCTGCATCGCATAAAGAAAGTAGAGATCAGCGAGCTAGATAGTTGTATGAGTCTTCCTTCTTCTTTTGCCCTTGTGTATTTTGGGCATAGTCGCATGTGGCTTTTTTAATTATCTTCCTATTATGTAAGACAATTATTATCCACTCTCGTCGTCCTTATATATATTCATCAATCTTGTTATAAGTCGCAGTAGATGCTATATAGGTCCGTCGGATCTTACATCAAGATCCGTGCAAAATTTTCTTTCCAGATTTTCTTTTTTCTCTCTTAAATCTCAATCGAGCGAGACATAGCCACGCCATTAAACAGAGGCTCGGGCACCATTAATGGAGACCTTGGGAGAGAGGTGGAAGGAAGATGGAGGTCAAAGGGCTCTCCTCTCGATAAGCACGCGTAGGGGTCTGATCGCACGCCTCCCGTACTCAAATAGCGCCTACATGACGCATCCTAGCTAATAAAAAAAGGGGATGCGTGGCAGCACGTAAATGGTAAATAGACCACCCACGGTTTCAATAATACTTGTGTTTCCGATTGTAACATGACAACACTTGTTCCAAAATGACTTTGTTGATCGTTAATGTGTGCGCCTTCGCAAATCAGATAGCAAAATTACCACAACATGTTGGTGCCATGTCATGACACCAAGCTAAGTTTCATGATTTTCATGCGTGTTTTGGATTTACAGGAATTAAAAAACCAAGTTTCTCAATGTTTCCAGCCGAGCCACGACGCCCAGATGTTTGAATTTCATTCCCATTTCTTGCATGGGACCTAGAAATTTACCCAAGGACGCACATTTGATTTTTCAACCAGCTTTGGTGCACTGGAGCATGTGCTTCTATTTCAAATTTGAATTATGCACACAAAGGTGACCCTCCCTCTCAGAACCACGATCCTTCTTGAGAGAAGCTCCGGTTTACAAGAAACTTATACCAAAACTGGTTCCTATTCTGCCAATTTTTAACCACAGCATGGTAGTACCATGACATGACACCACGCCAAGTTTCATGATTTTCAGGCATGTTTTGGATTTACAAGAATTTTAAAACCAAATTTCTCAATGTTCTCGGCCGAGCCACAATGCCCAAATGTTTGAATTTCATTCCCATTTCTTGCATGGGACCTAGAAATTCACCCGAGGACACACATGTGATTTTTCAACCAACTTTAGTGCACGGGAGCATGTGCTTGTAGTTCAAATTTGAATTATGCACATTAAATGACCAAAAACTCAATTAATGTATAAAAAGGCCAAACGAACCCGGAATAATTCCAAAATTTAACAGGGCACTCATGTAGTTTTATGTTGCCTCTATAAAGAAACTCAAGGGGGGCCGTGTATATTGTTTCGCTCTCAAAGGTGACACGTTCCCTCTCAGAACCACGAGCCTTCTTGAGAGAAGCTCCGGATTGCAAGAAGCTTATACCAAAACTTGTTCCTATTTGGCCAATTTTTTTTACCACAGCATGGTAGTACCATGACATGACACCATGTCAAGTTTTATGATTTCCAGGCGTGTTTTGGATTTACAAGAATTTAAAACCAAGTTTCTCAATGTTCTCGGCTGAGCCACGATGCCTAGATGTTTGAATTTCATTCCCATTTCATGCATGGGACCTAGAAATTCACCCGAGGACACACATGTGATTTTTCAACCAACTTTGGTGCACGGGAGCATGTGCTTGTAGCTCAAATTTTAACTATGCACATTAAATGAGCAGAAACTCAATTAATGTATAAAAAAGGCCAAACAAACCCGGAATAATTCCAAAATTTAACAGGGCACTCATGTAGTTCTATGTTGCCCCTATAAAGAAACTCAAGGGGTGGCAACGTATATTGTTTCGCACTCAAAGGTGACACGTTCCCTCTCAGAACCACGACCCTTCTTGAGAGAAGCTCTGGTTTGCAAGAAGATTATACCAAAACTTGTTCCTATTCGGCCAATTTTTTTTACCACAACATGGTAATATCATGACATGACACCGTGCCAAGTTTCATGATTTCCAGGCGTGTTTTGGATTTACAAGAACTTTAAAACCAAGTTTCTAAATGTTCTCGGCCGAGCCATGATGCCCAGATGTTTGAATTTCATTCCCATTTCTTGCATGGGACCTACAAATTCGCCCGAGGACACACATGTGATTTTTCAACCAACTTTGGTGCACAGGAGCATGTGCTTGTAGTTCAAATTTCAGTTATGCACATTAAATGACCAGAAACTCAATTAATGTATAAAAAAGGCCAAACGAACCTAGAATAATTCCCAAATTTAACAAGGCCCTCATGTAGTTCTATGTTGCCTCTGTAAAGAAACTCAAGGGGGGTAGCGTATATTGTTTCGCACTCAAAGGTGACACATTCCCTGTCAGAACCACGAGCCTTCTTGAGAGAAGCTCCGGTTTGCAAGAAGCTTATACCAACATTTGTTCCAATTCGGCCAATTTTTTTACCACAGCATGGTATAGTACCATGACATGACACCATGCCAAGTTTCATGATTTTCAGGCGTGTTTTGGATTTACATGAATTTTAAAACCAAGTTTCTCAATGTTCTCGGCCGAGTCACGACGCCAAGATGTTTGAATTTCATTCCCATTTCTTGCATGGGACCAAGAAATTTGCCCAAGGACACACATGTGATTTTTCAACCAACTTTGATGCACCGGAGCATGTGCTTGCAGTTCAAATTTGCATTATGCACATTAAATGTACAAAAACTCAATTAACGTATAAAAAAGGCCAAACGAACCCAGAGTAATTCCAAAATTTAACAGGGCACTCATATAGTTCTATGTTGCCTCTGTAAAGAAAATCAGGGGGGAGGCAGCGTATATCATTTCGCACACAAAGGTGACACATTTCCTTTCGGAACCACGAGGCTTGTTGAGAGAATCTCCGGTTTTGCAAGAAGCTTATACCAAAACTTGTCCCAATTTAGCCAAAAAATATACATATGAAAACATGGTTTAGATTATCCCGAACATCTTGCTACCTAGACCAATGCACTCCGATTTGAATTCAACATAAAATGGATACAAATATTTGAATTGGAGATCGTATGGTACATGTAGTTCATAGTGAAATATGATTACTGCTATATGCATGTATTTTGTTATCAAGGTAATATTTAAATTATTGTATAACTTGACAACAATTGTATTCAAATAAGGAAAATTGATTCAAATTTAGTACATATGGTAGACGACAATATATATGTTCATAGGGTGGAGTAAAATGTTCATATATGATGGAAGATCAAAATGTAGGACTACATCCATTATAAACCACAAGGTCACCTAACGATATATTCGAATTCAACATAACATGGATTCAAAAATTGAAATTCGAGATCCTGGCATTTGTAATCATATAAAAAGGGACATGGCTCTTTCTTTTGGTGGGAATTGATTTGTTTTTTGTTGTTGTTGAGGGAAGTGCGAATCGATTTGGTATTGTACAAGGTAATCTTGTTCTCCCGATTTTTTTACATTTTTCTTATAGTTTTTTCGATGACATCTATAGCAATATAATAAAAGGGGACATGACTCTCTTGTGTCTTGTATGAATTGTTTTTTTGTACACGTTAAGTTTGTTCTGCCGAACAAGGAATCCGCGCCTTGTTATCCCGAATTTTTCAAGCTCGAATATATTTTGTCTCATCTGCTTTGAAACTCCCGCCTCTTCAACCCGCGCCGCGCCTTGTTATCCCGAAATTTCGACCCGCGCAAAAACTCCCTCCTCATCCGAAATCGGTCCCGTAGCCCAGACATGTGAAATTCCCCTTCTACCCATCAGTCAGAAATGCCAGCTCGATGTCGCGGTGTCAAAACCGGTGGGGGTACGCTGGTAACTTACCCTACATTTTAGACAAGCGTGTCCCTAAGCCATGGCTCCCCCTACCTTCCCCTTCATCCCCCCATTCGTAAACTAAGGCCGCCAAAACCCGCGAAACCCCATGCTCCTCCGTCGGCCTCCCAACGTCCGCCTAGCCGGAGACTCTTCCCCGACGACGTCGTCCACCGCAACATCTCGCCGTCAATCATCGACCACACCGGATGAGGATCCGTCGTCGATCTCGTCGTCCCGTCGGATCAGTCGCCCCGTCCTCCACCTCCAAGGAGCTGCCCCGACGTTCGCCTCATCTATCGCGCCACCTCCATCACCACAGCGTCATCTTGACCTGCCCCACCAGAACCGCAGCACCCTCACCAATTCTTTTGATGAAGCCGAGGCCCACTCGGCGCTACCAAGGAGGTTCTGCACTCACTACTGCATTTTATCCTTTATTTGATCTCACGAGGCTACCGGTGCTCGATACCGAGCAGCCATGGCGCGTCTCCATCGATCACGCCATCGCCGGCCACTTCATCCACGGCGTCTCTCCCCCATGTTGTTGCTTCCTCGGTGGCGATTTCCACACCGGCACTAGCTACAGCTGCTCCTTGCTCTCGCTCGCACTGCTACTGCTGCTCTGGCTCTCGCTCGCGCTGCTACTACTGCTCTGGCTCTCGCTCGCGCTGCGGCTCTTTTCTTGCTGTCGGTCGTGCTGCTGCACTGCTCTTGCTTTCGTTCATGCTGCTACTCTTCTCTGCTATTGTTGTCGGTCGTGCTGCTGCTCCGCTCTTGCTCTCGTTCGTGCTGCTGCTCTGCTCCTGCTCTCGCTCGCGCTGCTCCTGCTGCTACTGCACGACCTCCGACAGCTACATGAGTTGCTGCTTTATCACTTGCTCGTGGGGCTGCTGCACGACTTGCTCTCTGCTAGTGCGTTCCCTGCTAGAGCGTCTGCTGATTTAGGTCACTGCTTTCTGCTACTAGTGCTCGAACGCCCTAAACATCTATTGCAATGCTCTGCTACTAGTTCAATTAGTTTCGACAGTAAAATTCAGTTTCGACTGTAAAGTTTAGTTTCTTCAGTTAAGTTCAGAGTGAACAGAATTTACAGCATCTGTCGGAGAGGCCGTGGCGCGGCTGATGCATTTTACATCTATTACTTTTTGGTGTTGTATTTTACATCATCTATTGCAGATGATATTAGAGTCCCACTTCGGATTAACGTTGTATGTCTTGTCCTGCTTCAGCCTCGCCGCCGTACACCTCACCGGAGCTGCTCCAATGACAGAACCATCCATCACAGCGGAGCAGTACCCTCGGCGCCATTTCCAGAGGCCTCGGATCTTCTTCCCCGCCTCCGACAGTCACACCAGCATCACCATCCTCCACGTCCAACCCAATGATGCTGAGATTGACAAGGCCATGCCAAAGAGGTTGTACTCTTGTTGCATCACTTTGTTACTCTGCATTCATGTCGATCCCTTCGGGATCCTTTGCTATGGAACTACTATGGTACTACTATTCATGCATTTGCTTAGAAGGAGTGGAGCAAAGCAAAACTGGATGACTATTTTCCTTTGGTGTCTCTTTCAAAGAAAAAACGTAGGAATTTTAATATCCACTTGGACGTCCTTTTCAAATTAATATGCATGAAGATAAGGACTAATTGCATTACTGGCATAATAAGATTCTTATTTTTTCATTTTCACGTGGTTTGACTTTAATTTGACCATGTTTCTCCATTTCTGTGTTCTTCCAATTTATGTGAACCAAACACCTAGGTTGACAGAAATCCTATGTTTCCAAATGCTCTGTTTTGCACGTGCATTCCTATCCTATTCCTGTGTTTTTCCTGTCCCTGCGTTTATAGAATCCTCCAATTCTAAGGAGCCCTTATAGATTTACTTCATTTTCAGATAGGCGTCAAAGAAAACTCTGTGTGTTATGTCCTGCTCCTGCCGTGCCGTCATCCACCCCACCCGAGATGCACCATCGACAAAAGTGTTCATTGTAGCAGAGATTCCCCCTGCAGACTTTCTTTCACTACCTCAGATCATCTTCCCCATTGCCAGCAGCCACGCCAACTGCATTACCATCATCGACTAAGCAGATGAACCTGAGGAGTAGACAGTTCCGGAAGAGAGGTCGCGGTCTTTTGTGTTTGCTTACGTTATACATCGGTTATTATTACCTGCTACTTTATCGTTCAAACTTGAGTTTTAAAATGCTCGTGGGTCTCATATCGAGGTAGCAAGAAATACTATCTATCTACTATCTGATTCATCTGGGGTCTTCTATGTGATTCATGTTGGGTGGGCAACAAACAGTAGATGATCCATTCTCTATCTTTTTTAAAACTGAAGCTATAATCTACCTGCTATCATTAGTTTTGGATCTATCCACTCGTTTTCTACCATCAGTCTTGATTTCTACATGCACCCCTTTGGCCTTACAAAATCTAGCTATTTTTTAATATGCATGTCAGTTATTGTACACAATCATGCTGAACATGTAGAGAAAAGGAGAAGACCATTGCATGGGAATATAATGTCAGGCAGACGCCGCTCCATGGTGGGAGAAGTGCCCCCCCTCCCGCCATTCCAGATTGTATTCCAGAGGAAGATAACTGTTCAGATGGGGATTCAGAGGGAGCCGACCACTCCTATTTACCACCTGAGGTGTTTGCTCTAACCTGGCATGCTGATGTTGGTCATATCATGCATATGGCGCCTCGCATTGCTTACATTATACATTTTATATGTCATCATCTTATTTAGATTTGCTTTTTGTGAATGCCACCTGTTTGGTTTCTATATCATAGTCCCACCTTTCCTAAAGATCTATCTTTTTATAGATTTCAACAAGTGACTACATACGGAGCAAAATGAGTGAATCTACACTCTAAAATATGTGTGTCGGCGTTCTGGGAACGGGGGTCCCTAGACTTGCCTGCTTGCGGCCCGCATCGTGGCTCCACTAGCGGCCCTGTACGACCCATCTTCACCAGCAAACACTCAAGACCCTCGCGAGGGGCCAAGCCTAGCAAGGAGGACGTCACAAGACCTCCTCAGGGGCGGCCTCACCAGGTTGGCTCGCGAGGGGCGGAGAGATCAAGGCAAGGGACACCTCGCGAGGTTCCTGTGACACAAGCCATGACGACTGGAGCCAGGCGGGCGCCAGCACGCGTAGTGTCCTCGTTTCATCTTTGGTGCTAAAGAGGCAAGCACATGCGAGGAGTCCCGAGGCATCAGGCAAAGGTTTCCATATTGGTGCAACAAGACCAAGACCAGTACGACAGTAGGACGGAGGTCACCGTGGAGCCCAAGACGGCGTCACCACTAGAGCCTTTGGCAGGCGAAGACTACTTTTGTCAAGATAGCTTGTACTAGCTATACCCCTTCAAACTGGCCATTGTGGGATCCCTTCCCACCTAATATTTGGTAAGAGGACCAGGGCCTCCATAAATAGGACTAGCCACCACCATAGAAAGGGGAGATCGGACCCGGATCATCCCGAACCACACAAGTTCACCAAGCACAAGAGCACCTCTCCTGAGGAGGTTGTTCTTCCCTTGTAACTGTTCATCCTCAGCCCAAGAGGCAATCCACCACACCACACTGGAGTAGGGTATTACACCACAATGGTGGCCCGAACCAGTATAAATCTCGTCTCTCTCGTTCTTTGGGTTCATCGAGCTAGGCCGTGAGATCATACTGAGTGTGCGAGCTAGAGAGGAGGATAGATCTTTGTGCGCACCCCAGTGTTCGAACCTCAAGGGTTTTGCCGGAACCCGAAATCCGACATTTGGCGCGCTAGGCAGGGGTGCGTCGGAGCTTCTCTTCCTCCCGTTGATCCGTCGACACTCCTCGGTTCCAATGTCTGGTGACCCGAGGACCAACGTCGACCGCTGGGCGGCATGGCCGGCCCGGGCGGCGCCGTCCGCCCAAGAAGACCACAACCCTGCGCCCCAGGCGGCACGCGCACCGCCGAACGCTGCGGGGCGTGGGCTGCGCGGTCAGAAGCCATTCACCCTTACTCCACGACAAGCACGGGCAGCCGCAAGGGCCTAAAGCCACGGCGTGGCCTCAACGCCGCACATCTGACGGGAGCAAGCGAACATGAGGGCCGCACTCACGGTGGCTCGGGAGCTGCTGCAGTGCCGGCTGATGGAGAGCAGCCGGGACACATTGCTGGAGCGCGTCGCCGAGCTACTGGACG
Source organism: Triticum aestivum (assembly GCF_018294505.1). Lineage (NCBI taxonomy): Eukaryota > Viridiplantae > Streptophyta > Magnoliopsida > Poales > Poaceae > Triticum > Triticum aestivum. The sequence continues at coordinate 138,050,725 of NC_057806.1, forward strand.
CCGCGGCCTCAGGAGCGCCACCCTTCTGCTCCCTGCTCACGCCTCAAGCCACGTCCGGATCGCATGGTGGGCCTCGTCACGCCCGCGTGCCCCCAGGAGCGCCAGAAGGCTTCATCAACACCGGCGCGATTAGCAGCACCGGACGCCCAATCGCACCCGCACCACCCCCGATGATCACGCACACCCTTCCATGGCTGGCGCTCACTTCTCGCGAGGCCCTCTCGAGCGTATCGGCAAGCCCCTCAGAAGCTCACGACCCCGAAGCCGGTCGGGAACTGGCCCTGACTAAGGTAAAACTGCAGCAGTAAGTTCACCGTAGGACTCACGGGCTCGTAAAAACACATTTCAGGCTTGGCCAAAGAAATAGAGGAGATAATCTATTTACATGAGGGGCTCCCCCTCCCAAAATGCTCTTACAACTTTCAGGGCCACGCCCAACTTTTCACTTACAGGGTCATCAACGAGGAAGCATGGGCTCAATCGGACATATCGCTCGCCGCGTCCTCCGGGTCACCCTCAGACGCGTTGCTGGCATCGTCGTCATCATCGCTGGCATCACCGTCCTCATCGTCGGCATCACCACCACCATTGCCGGCGTCGCCCGCACCATCGTCGACCACGTCGTCTTCGTCCGCAGTGACCACCACAACGTCATCCTTGGAGGTGAAGGCCCTGACTAGAGCATCCACGTTGTCCTCCACCCAGCACGCCAGGTCGCCCCGGATGGCCTCGGGCACAGGGGCAATGGCGGCGTCGAAGTCGAAGTTAGGGTAGGTGTTCTGGAGGTGGCTGAAGACGCGGGAGAATGCGCGCTTGAGCAGGCCGCGGCTCCTCTCCTCAACAAGAACGCGAGCCCTCTCGGATCGATTCTCCAGGCGTGTCACCATGTCGGTGAAGAAAAGGAGGTGACTGGCATATTCGTTCGAGTGGGGATGAGGTGCATCTTCATCACAGATGGCGCCCAACGCCGCGTTGGTTCTGACCCTGAGGATTTGGAGCATGGGGGCGTGCTCGCGCTGCAGCGTCCGCCGCCGGAGCGCATCCTCCCTGCCCTGCTGCGCGGAGGACTCGGTGCTGGCGACCCACTTCTGAAGGGAAAGCAGCTCGGCACTAGAGGAAGCCAGCTCAACTTGTACTGAGGTTAGTGCGGCTGCGGAGGCTTTCTTGCGATGTTCCTCCTTAGTCAACCCTGACCTGAGGGCATTAGTCCTACCCACCGCTTCAGCCTCCACGAGCTCCAACTTCAGGTCGTACCTGCCCTCAAGATCCACGCGAGCCTCGGCCACCCGGCGGTTGACCTCCTCCTGAGCCCTGGCCTCGCACGCACCGACAACCTCCTCTGCTTGGGCGACCTGGCGCTCCCTCGTATCCAACCGCTCAAGCTCAAGGCTGCGCTCCGTGGCTTCCAGCGCCAGTGCTTCCTCGCACTTCAGGATCTCTTCCTCCTCGGCAGGCGTCCCCTTCATCGACGCTAGGGCGGCCTTGCACGCTTCCACTTGCTGCTCCAAGGAGGCGCTCCAGGCCTGGAGCTCCCACGCGCGTTTCTCTATGATCTTGCAGCAACGATCGGCTTCCCGGCCATCTTCCAAGGCTCGAGCACAGGCCTCTCGCGAGGCTGCAAGAGACGCCTCGGCCTTTGCATTGTCAAGCTCGCGCTGGTGCCACCCGAGGTTGATGGCCACCTTCATCTTGTGTTGCTCCTCCATCAGCCAAAGACCCTCGGCCTCGAGGCGCGCGTCTACATCCACAAGTTCTCCACCAAGCCCGCTCATCGCGACCATCGCCTCCTGAAAGATCTCATGGCGGACGACACTCTGTTCGTGTGCAGACTTGAGCGTGCAGCCGATTCCGTCCTCCGCAACAGGGGTCGCTGAAGGGGCCTGAAGCGGATCACTCCCTCCCAGCAGGGGGTTGGGGCTGGCACTTCCCCGATCATCATCTAGGCCACGACGGAGGCCTGGACGGGGGAGGGTCCAATGCTCGAGGTAGAAGCCAAGATTGGAGCCATCCAGCTGCCGTCCACAACTAGAGGAGGAGCCCTTGGCACAGTCGTCGCACCCCGACGAGGCCAGGAAGAAGAGACGGCAGGAGAGCGGGTTCGAGGCACAAAGCTAGCGTATCTGCCTCTCCAGCCAACCTCGCGCTAGGGGAAGCATGCTGGCTTGGGGCGCTCAAGGCCAGCGGAAGACTCGAGGTAGGAGGAGGTTGCTTCACGAGAGGCTTCATGATACGTCTCCAACGTATCTATAATTTTTGATTGCTCCATGCTATATTATCTACTGTTTTGGGAAATGTTGGTCTTTATTTTCCACTTCTATATTACTTTTGGGACTAACCTATTAACCGGAGGCCCAGCCCAGATTTGCTGTTTTTTTGCCTATTTCAGTGTTTCGAAGAAAAGGAATATCAAACGAAGTCGAAACGGAACGAAATCAACTGGAGAAGTTATTTTTGGAAGGAAAGCAACCCAGGGAACTTGGAGTGCACGTCAGGGGAGACACGGGCTGCCCACGAGGGTGGGGGGCGCGCCCACCCCCCTAGGGCGCGCCCCCTGCCTCATGGGGCCCCCGTGGCTCCTTCGACGTACTTCCTGCACCCATATATATCGTCGTACCCTAAAACTTCCAGGACAGAGATTAGATCGGGAGTTCCGCCACGGCAAGCCTCCGTAGCCACCAAAAACCAATCTAGACCCGTTCCGGCACCCTGCCGGAGGGGGGATCCCTCACCGGTGGCCATCTTCATCATCCCGGCACTCTCCATGACGAGGAGGGAGTAGTTCTCCCTCGAGGCTGAGGGTATGTACCAGTAGCTATGTGTTTGATCTCTCTCTCTCTCTCTCTCTCTCTCTCGTGTTCTTGATTCGGCACGATCTTGATGTATCGCGAGCTTTGCTATTATAGCTGGATCTTATGTTTCTCCTCCCCCTCTTCTCTCTTGTAATGAATTGAGTTTCCCCTTTGAAGTTATCTTATCGGATTGAGTCTTTAAAGATTTGAGAACACTTGATGTATGTCTTGCGTGGGATACCTGTGGTGACAATGGGGTATTCTATGATCCACTTGACGTATGTTTTGGTGATCAACTTGCGGGTTCCATGACCTTGGGAACCTATGCATAGGGGTTGGCACACGTTTTCGTCGTGATTCTCCGGTAGAAACTTTGGGGCACTCTTTGAGGTCCTTTGTGTTGGTTGAATAGATGAATCTGAGATTGTGTGACTCATATCGTATAATCATACCCACGGATACTTGAGGTGACATTGGAGTATCTAGGTGACATTAGGGTTTTGGTTGATTTGTGTCTTAAGGTGTTATTCTAGTACGAACTCTAGGACTGTTTGTGACACTTATAGGAATAGCCCAACGGATTGATTGGTAAGAATAACTTTGAGGTGGTTTCGTACCCTACCATAATCTCTTCGTTCGTTCTCCGCTATTAGTGACTTTGGAGTGACTCTTTGTTGCATGTTGAGGGATAGTTATGTGATCCAATTATGTTATTATTGTTGAGAGGACTTACACTAGTGAAAGTATGAACCCTAGGCCTTGTTTCCTATCATTTCAATACCGTTTACGCTCACTTTTATCACTTGCTACCTTGCTGTTTTTATTATTTCAGATTACAAATACCTTTATCTACCATCCATATACCACTTGTATCACCATCTCTTCGCCGAACTAGTGCACCTATACAATTTACCATTGTATTGGGTGTGTTGGGGACACAAGAGACTCTTTGTTATTTGGTTGCAGGGTTGCTTGAGAGAGACCATCTTCATCCTACGCCTCCTACGGATTGATAAACCTTAGGTCATCCACTTGAGGGAAATTTGCTACTGTCCTACAAACCTCTGCACTTGGAGGCCCAACAACGTCTACAAGAAGAAGGTTGTGTAGTAGACGTCAAGCTCTTTTCTGGCGCCGTTGCCGGGGAGGTGAGTGCTTGAAGGTATATCTTTAGATCTTGCAATCGAGTCTTTTAGTTTCTTGTTTTATCACTAGTTTAGTTTATAAAAGAAAACTAGAAAAAATGGAATTGAGTTTGTCTCATACACTTCACATTTTTAATATCTTTCGTGAGTATGATGGAAAGGATAATTGTGCTCAAGTGCTAGAAGAAGAAATCTATAAAATGTTTGGCACTAAATATTTGAATGATGAGCATGATTGCAACGTTGTTAGTATGAATTCCTTGAATATCGATGATGCTAATGATATGCAAAGCCACATGCTTGGGGAAGCTATGTTTGATGAAGATGATATTTTTTGTCCCCCAAGTTTTGATGAGCAAATTTATTATGATGAAACCATGCCTCCTATTTATGATGATTATATTGATTAAAGTGGATTTGGAGAGGTCATGACTTTAATTTGTGATGAATCCACTATTCCGGAAGAGGTTCCAATTGATTATGAGAACAAAATTGCTATCTATGATGATTATTGTGATGACTTGTATGCTATAAAGAATAATGATATCCATGAAACTTGTCATCATGATTTTAGTTTTCAATTGGATTATGCCTCACATGATAATTATTTTGTTGAGTTTGCTCCCACTACTATTCAAGAGAAGAATTTTGCTTATGTGGAGAGTAATAAAATTTCTATGCTTTTAGATCATGAAAGGAATGCTTTAGGTGCTGGTTACATTGTTGAATTCATTCATGATGCTATTGAAAATTATTATGGGGGAGGAATATGTGCTTGTAGGAATTGCAATAACATCAAGTTTCCTCTCTATGTGCTTAAAATTTTGAAGTTATACTTGTTTTGCTTTCCTATGCAAGTTGATTCTTGTTCCCATAAGTTGTTTGCTCACAAAATCCCTATGCATAGGAAGTGGGCTAGACTTAAATGTTCTAGTCATATTCTTCATGATGCTCTCTTTATGTTTCAATTCTTATCTTCTATATGAGCATCATTGAAATCATCATGCCTAGCTAGGGGCGTTAAACGAAAGCGCTTGTTGGGAGGCAACCCAACTTTACTTTTGTTCCTTTCTTTTTTCTCCTGTTTAGTAATAAATAATTCATCTAGCCTCTGTTTAGATGTGGTTTTATTCTTTTAATTAGTGTTTGTGCCAAGTAGAACCGTTGGGAAGACTTGGGAAGAGTCTTGTTGATCATGCTGTAAAAAACAGAAACTTTAGCGCTCACGAGAATTGCTGCCATTTTTATTTAGAGAGTGCTATTTAGTTAATTATTTTTGCAGATGATTAATAAATAAATTCCTCAGGTCCAGCAATTTATTTGAGAATTTTATGAGTTTCATAAGTATACGTTTGATCCATATTACTACAGACTGTTCTGTTTTTGACAGATTCTGTTTTTCATGTGTTGTTTACTTATTTTGATGAATCTATGGCTAGTAAAATAGTTTATAAACCATATAGAAGTTGGAATACAGTAGGTTTAACACCATTATAAATAAAGAATGAGTTCATTACAGTACCTTGAAGTGGTGATTTATTTTCTTATACTAACGGAGCTTACGAGTTTTCTGTTAAGTTTTGTGTTGTGAAGTTTTCAAGTTTTGGGTAAGGATTCTATAGACTATGGAATAAGGAGTGGAAAGAGCCTAAGCTTGGGGATGCCCGAGGCACCCCAAGGTAATATTCAAGGATAGCCAAGAGCCTAAGCTTGGGGATGCCCCGGAAGGCATCCCCCCTTTCGTCTTCGTTCATCGGTAACTTTACTTGGAGCTATATTTTTATTCGCCACATGATATGTGTTTTGCTTGGAGCGTCAATTTATTTTGTTAAGATTTGCTTGCTTTTATTTATAATAATGTTTTGCATCTTTTATTTCAATAAAAGTGGCATTAATAGTCTTTACTATGCCTATGTTACAAGTATACATGTTGCTGTTTGAAAACAGAAAGTTTACCGCTGTTGCAATAATTCCCTAGAAAAGTCAGAATGTGATAAAATGTTGAAACCTTTTGCATATTAAGCTCTGATAAATTTACCACAGTGGGAATTTTATTTAATAATTTTTTGAGCTAGGGAAGTATGGATGTTGCAGCATTCTTTACAGACTATCCTGTTTAGGCAGACTGCTGTTATGTTTGCATTGTTTGCATATGTTTGCTTCTTTAATGATTCTATTTGAGGATAGGACTATTAAATATGCAGAGGAATTTAGTATGCAATGTTGAATGATAATTTTAGTGATTTTCTACAGTAGAGTATGATAAGGTTTTTGCAATTGTTTATACTAACTTATCTCACGAGTCCTTGTTGAGTTTTGTGTGGATGAAGCTTTTGAGATTTAGGGAGACCGTGATATGAGAGGAATTAAGGAGACACAAAAGCTCAAGCTTGGGGATTCCCAAGGCACCCCAAGATAATATTTCAATAAGTCTCAAGCATCTAAGCTTGGGGATGCCCCGGTTGGCATCCCACCTTTCTTCTTCAACAATTATCGGTTAGTATCGGTTGATCCTAAGTTTTTGCTTCTTCACATGATGTTTGTCATTCGTAGATGCCATTTTCTTTTGCTTTGCTTGATGTTTGAATAAAATACCAAGATCTGAAATTCCTAAATGTTAGAGAGTCTTCACATAGTTGCATAATTATTCGACTACTCATTGATCTTCACTTATATCTTTCGGAGTAGTTTGTCATTTGCTCTTGTGCTTCACTTATATCTTTTAGAGCATGGTGGTAGTTTTATTTTGAAGAAATAGATGAACTCTCACTGCTTCACTTAGATTATTTTGAGAGTCTTAATAGCATGGTAATTTTCTTAAAATCCTAATATGCTAGGTATTCAAGAATAATAACATTCTCTTATGAGTGTGTTGAATACTAAGAGAAGTTTGATACTTGATGATTGTTTTGAGATATGGAGGTAATAATATCAAAGTCGTGCTAGTTGAGTAGTTGTGAAATTGAGAAATGCTTGTGTTGATGTTTGCAAATCCCGTAGCATGCACGTATGGTAAACGTTGTGTAACAAATTTGAAACATGAGGTATTATTTGATTGTCCTCCTTATGAGTGGCGGTCGGGGATGAGTGATGGTCTTTTCCTACCAATCTATCCCCCTAGGAGCATGAGCGTAGTGCCGAGGTTTTTGATGATTTGTAGATTTTTGCAATAAGTATGTGAGTTCTTTATGACTAATGTTGAGTTCATGGATTATACGCACTCTCACCCTTCCATCCTTGCTAGCCTCTTCGGTACCGTGCATTGCCCTTTCTCACATTGAGAGTTGGCGCAAATTTCGCCGGTGCATCCAAACCCCGTGATATGATACGCTCTGTCACACATAAACCTCCTTATATCTTCCTCAAAACAGCCACCATACCTACATATTATGGCATTTCCATAGTCATTCCGAGATATATTGCCATGCAACTTTACACCATTCCGTTCATCATGACACATTCATCATTGTCATATTGCTAGCATGATCATGTAGTTGACATAGTATTTGTGGCAAAGCCACCGTTCATAATTCTTTCATACATGTCACTCATGATTCATTGCATATCCCGGTACACCATCGGAGGCATTCATATAGAGTCATATCTTGTTCTAAGTATCGAGTTGTAATTGTTGAGTTGTAAATAAATAGAAGTGTGATGATCATCATTAATAGAGCATTGTCCCAAAAAAAGAGAAAGGCCAAGAGAAGGCCCAAAAAAGGCCAAAAAAGGCCAAATAAAAAAGGGACAATGCTACTATCATTTGCCACACTTGTGCTTCAAAGTAGCACCATAATATTCATATAGAGTCTCTTGAGTTATCACTTTCATATACTAGTGGGAATTTTCATTATATAACTTGGCTTGTATATTCCAACAATGGGCCTCCTCAAGTGCCCTAGGTCTTCGTGAGCAAGCAAGTTGGATACACACCCACTAGTTTCTTTTGTTGAGCTTTCATACATTTATTGCTCTAGTGCATCCGTTGCATGGCAATCCCTACTCCTCGCATTAACATCAATCGATGGGCATCTCCATAGCCCATTGATTAGCCTCGTTGATGTGAGACTTTCTCCTTTTTATCTTCTCCACATAACCCCCCTCATTATATTCTATTCCACCTATAGTGCTATATCCATGGCTCGCACTCATGTATTGCGTGAAAGATTATGAGTTTGAGATTACTAAAGTATGAAACAATTGCTTGGCTTGTCATTGGGGTTGTGCATGATGAGAGCATTCTTGTGTGACGAAAATGGAGCATGACTAAACTATATGTTTTTGTAGGGATGAACTTTCTTTGGCCATGTTATTTTGAGAAGACATAATTGCTTAGTTAGTATGCTTGAAGTATTATTATTTTTATGTCAATATGAACTTTTATCTTGAATCTTATGGATCTGAATATTCAGACCACAATTAAGAAGAATTACATTGAAATTATGCCAAGTAGCACCCTGCATCAAAAATTATCTTTTTTATCATTTACCTACTCGAGGATGAGCAGGAATTAAGCTTGGGGATGCTTGATACGTCTCCAACGTATCTATAATTTTTGATTGCTCCATGCTATATTATCTACTGTTTTGGGCAATATTGGGCTTTATTTTTCACTTTTATATTACTTTTGGGACTAACCTATTAACCGGAGGCCCAACCCAGATTTGCTGTTTTTTGCCTATTTCAGTGTTTCGAAGAAAAGGAATATCAAACGAAGTCGAAACGGAATGAAATCAACTGGAGAAGTTATTTTTGGAAGGAAAGCAGCCCAGGGAACTTGGAGTGCATGTCAGGGGAGACACGGGCTGCCCACGAGGGTGGGGGGCATGCCCACCCCCCTAGGGCACGCCTCCCTGCCTCGTGGGGCCCCCGCGGCTCCTCCGACGTACTTCCTGCACCCATATATATCGTCGTACCCTAAAACTTCCAGGACGGAGATTAGATCGGGAGTTCCACCACCGCAAGCCTCCGTAGCCACCAAAAACCAATCTAGACCCGTTCCGGCACCCTGCCGGAGGGGGGATTCCTCACCGGTGGCCATCTTCATCATCCCGGCGCTCTCCATGACGAGGAGGGAGTAGTTCTCCCTCGGGGCTGAGGGTATGTACCAGTAGCTATGTGTTTGATCTCTCTCTCTCTCTCATGTTCTTGATTCGGCACGATCTTGATGTATCGCGAGCTTTGCTATTATAGTTGGATCTTATGTTTCTCCTCCCCCTCTTCTCTCTTGTAATGAATTGAGTTTCCCCTGTGAAGTTATCTTATCGGATTGAGTCTTTAAAGATTTGAGAACACTTGATGTATGTCTTGCATGGGATACCTGTGGTGACAATGGGGTATTCTATGATCCACTTGACGTATGTTTTGGTGATCAACTTGCGGGTTCCGTGACCTTGGGAACCTATGCATAGGGGTTGGCACACGTTTTCATCGTGATTCTCCGGTAGAAACTTTGGGGCACTCTTTGAGGTCCTTTGTGTTGGTTGAATAGATGAATCTGAGATTGTGTGACTCATATCATATAATCATACCCATGGATACTTGAGGTGACATTGGAGTATCTAGGTGACATTAGGGTTTTGGTTGATTTGTGTCTTAAGGTGTTATTCTAGTACGAACTCTAGGGCTGTTTGTGACACTTATAGGAATAGCCCAACGGATTGATTGGTAAGAATAACTTTGAGGTGGTTTCGTACCCTACCATAATCTCTTCGTTCGTTCTCCGCTATTAGTGACTTTGGAGTGACTCTTTGTTGCATGTTGAGGGATAGTTATGTGATCCAATTATGTTATTATTGTTGAGAGGACTTACACTAGTGAAAGTATGAACCCTAGGCCTTGTTTCCTATCATTTCAATACCATTTACGCTCACTTTTATCACTTGATACCTTGCTGTTTTTATTATTTCAGATTACAAATACCTTTATCTACCATCCATATACCACTTGTATCACCATCTCTTCGCCGATCTAGTGCACCTATACAATTTACCATTGTATTGGGTGTGTTGGGGACACAAGAGACTCTTTGTTATTTGGTTGCAGGGTTGCTTGAGAGAGACCATCTTCATCCTACGCCTCCTACGGATTGATAAACCTTAGGTCATCCACTTGAGGGAAATTTGCTACTGTCCTACAAACCTCTGCACTTGGAGGCCCAACAACGTCTACAAGAAGAAGGCTGTGTAGTAGACATCACTTCACGGCCTTAGTAGATGGGATCCTGTAGAGCCACCGTCAGGAAGGGAAGCAGCACTCGAGGAATTACAAAGATAAGGTACTTACTCATCTATGGCGATGTACTTCCTCTGCTTCAACAGCCGGAAGACAACACTGCTGCAGCTTGGGGACCCCTTCATTTTGCGGAGCGCATCGAAGTTCACGCGGAGTCGACCGAAGCGTTGGACGTGGCGACCAGCGCAGGGCGCGGCTGGTGAAGCACCCGAGGAGGTGACCTCAGGAGCACCAAGCTGGGGAGAGCCATCAAGTTCCGCCTCGTGGCGGCCTCCATAGGCATGGGGAGCTTCGACCTCAGGAGCAGCGGATTGCGTCGCCCCCACAACTGCCACCCCGGAGCGAGAGTTACGGGCTCCCGACGATGACGCCTCAGGAACCGCAGGCGGCTTTGACACCCCGGCACCTGCGTCTCCGGGCTCCGGTGGTGCTTTCCCCCCTGCGTCCACTCTTGGGGCGAGTTCGGTGCTAGCGACAAGGAGGGGAACCACGGTGACGGGGTTCTCCCGGGGCCCATCAAGGCCGACTGGACGTAGCCCCCATTCGTCAAAGGGGGCATCTGCCCCGCGAACTCCACCCTGATCGAGTAGCAGTACAAGAGACAGCCCACCGGTGGCATAATGGCTGGCGAGGGGTCGCCCGCCAGGACCTCGAGCACCGTTCCCCATGCCTCGAGCGGAATCTCTGATTCCTGGAGCCTCATGCGATCCGGGCCAACAGATAGGGCCCACATCGGCTAGGAATGGCACTGGAGTGGGGCGACGCGGCGTCAGAGGAACTCCTTCATCACCATGGGCGCGGTCAAGCCAAGGTCTTTCAACATCCTCAGCCAGTACCATACGAAGGTGAGGTGGGGGCTCGCGAGCTTCTCATGAGCCTAGTCAGAGCTGGGGATGGCGGGCGCAGAAGGAGGCAAGAGCAAAGAGCTGAGCACTCCGACACCCACATACACCCACCACATCCGGAACCCGCTTGTGGTCGGCGGGAGTTCAAAGTCAATCCCCGAGCCGGCCGTCGCCGCCACGGCCTGGAAGCTCAGGCACCCCGAGCATTGCCGGGGGTCGATCAGGTGCAACGAGAAGAAATGGCACAGAAGGGCCACGAAGGGGGCGATGCCCACCATGGCCTCGCAGACAAAGGCAAAGATGGCGAGAAGAGCGACAGATTGGGGATCTAGGTGCAACAGATGAATATGGTAATGGCAAAGCATGGCATTGAAGAAGGTGGAGAAGGGGGGACCAGACCATCCCATAGGGCGTCGACGAAGAACTGGACCTCAGTGGTTGTTCTATCGACAGAAGCTCAAGACGTAGGCCAGGCCGCCGTACCTCCCCATTCGTTAAAGCTGGTGGCAAGCGCAAGGCGGACCTTGTCCATGGCCTCCTCATTGAGCACCCGCGATTGGCCGACGGCGGGCTCGACGGCCGAAGGAGGGCTGGCCGAGGACAGGGGATTCTTCCCTTTCTCCGTCCGGTTTGGCGCCATGGCGATGGAGAGGACTGAGCTCAAGTTGGATGGAGGGAGGCTGAGTTTCGAAGAAGCAGAGGAGTCGGGGAGCGCGTTGCCAGCAAGGGGGAAATAACTGTGTAGGACGCCATGGGCCGCCTAGCCAAGCGGATATCAAGGCGGCATGGGGAAGCGGGGCCGCCCATGTCCAATCGATCACCACGCGTCGAGCGGGGCCGCCCATGTCCAATCGATCACCACGCGTCGAGCGGGGCCGCAGGCTATTGGGGCCCGCGGCACTCCGCACTTGCCCTTTGGCTTCGCCTCAAAGCCAAGCACGAGCGCGCCTTGGGCCCGGGGGCTACCGTTGGCGTTCTGGGAACGGGGGTCCCCAGACTTGCCTGCCTGCGGCCCACAGCGTGGCTCCACCTGCGGCCCTATATGACCCATCTTCACCAGCAAACACTCAAGACCCTCGCGAGGGGCCAAGCCTCGTGAGGCAGACGACACAAGACCTCCTCAGGGGCGGCCTCACCAGGCTGGCTCACGAGGGGCAGAGAGATCAAGGCAAGGGACACCTCGCGAGGTTCCTGTGACGCAAGACATGACGATTGGAGCTAGGCGGGTGCCAGTGCGCAGTGTCCTCGTTTCCTCTTTGGTGCTAAAGAGGCAAGCACAGGTGAGGAGTCCTAAGGCATCAGGCAAAGGTTTCCATATTGGTGCAACAAGGCCAATACGAGCAGGACAGCAGGAAGAAGGTCATCGTGGAGCCCAAGACGACGTCACCACCAGAGCCTTTGGCAGGCGAAGGCTACTTTTGTCAGGATAGCTTGTACTAGCTGTCCCCCTTCAAACTGGCCATTGTGGGATCCCTTCCCGCCTAATATTTGAGAAGAGGACTAGGGCCTCTATAAATAGGACTAGACACCACCATAGAAAGGGGAGATCGGACCCGAATCATCCCGAACCACGCAAGTTCACCAAGAACAAGAACACCTCTCCTCAGGAGGTTGTTCTTCCCTTGTAACTGTTCATCCTCAGCCCAAGAGGCAATCCACCACACCACACTGGAGTAGAGTATTACACCACAACGGTGGCCTGAACCGGTATATATCTCGTGTCTCTCGTTCTTTGGGTTCGTCGAGCTAGGCCGTGAGATCATACCGAGTGTGCGAGCTAGAGAGGAGGAGAGATCTTTGTGCGCACCCCAGTGTTCGAACCTCAAGGGTTTTGTCGGAACCCGAAATCCGACAATGTCTATATACATCTATATGTGGTAGTCCATTTGAAATCTCTAAAATGGCAAATATTTAGGAACAGAGGGAGTATATGGGAATTAGGCAATGCCATCTTCTTTAGCCAGGCATCATATACGTGAATCATGCAATGCCATCCTGTTTAGCCAGTCATCGTATATGTGAATTGTATCATGCCATATTTTTTTCATAATCTATTCCATTTGTCAACAATGTTTATACATTCATCTACTCTTCCTGTGCATCAACCATTTGAGTCGGTCATGGGAAAATCTGGAGTGAAAACAAGGTATTCTGAGTAGTCAGTGCTACCTGTTGTCTTGCATTGCCATGCCATCTGCTTAGATTCGACATGCTTTGTGTGAATGCCTCCTGTTTGCTCTCTATATTAGATATGTGAATTATGCAATGCCATGTTTTCCAGCCAGTTATCATATATGTGAATTATGCACCGTCATGTAGACAGGCATCATATATGTGAATTATCTCATGCCATATTTTTTTCATTACATATTCCATTTGTCGACAATCTGTGTATATTGAACTACTCTTCATGTGTATCAGCCATTTGATCCGGTTATGGAAAAATAAGGAGTGAAAACAAGGTCTTCAGAGCAGGTAATGGTACCTGTTGAAGCATATATGTTGATGGTTACAGGGAGCTCCTCAGAAGAGGATTCAGAGACAGATGACCAGTCCTATATCCCACGTGAGGTGTATGTTCTAAGTTGCAATGTTTATATTTCTCATATCATGCATATGGTGTCTTGCATTGCTTAGTTTAGACATCATATGCACAATATTGAATTCCATCTGCTTAGTTTAGAGATCATACATGCGAGTGCCAGCTGCTTAGTATATGAATCAATTATGTCAATTGTATCATGCCATCCCGTATACTTAGACAACATGTATGTAAATTATTTCATCGCAACCTTTTTAGAAAGACATCATATAGTTTTGTCATGTCATCCTGTTTAGATACTCATCAAATGTTGAATTATGCCGTTATATCTTGTTAAGTTATCCATCATATATCTGAAACTGTGTCATGCTATCCTATTTAGTTAGGCATCATATATGTGAAATTGTGTCATGCTGTCCTGTTTGGTTAGACAACATATATGTGAATTACCACATATTTCTATCATACAATGTCTGTACGTTCAATTTCTTTTCTTATTTATCATCCATTTGAATTGGAGGGGGTGATGGCAGTATCTAAGGGAGAAAAAACCCGTTCTTCACAAAAGACAGTGCTACCTGTCGATGCAGATAGAACCATGGTTGTACTGGCCCACAAACTAGCCCCACCACACATAATCGAGACTCTTCTAGATTGCGCACTTACACTGTTGGGCAGAGAACCAGCTACAACCCATCTAACCCCAACCCCAGCGGATAGTAACCCACTTCTAGTTGACAAAACACCATGTCCACCACAGAGTACCCCCACATGTGCAGTTTGTAAAGCAACTGCAGTGCCCAAAGCACGAAGACCACCATAGCGAACCCAAACTCCACGTTTAAAGCAGAAGAGCAATTTTTCTCAGGTTAGATTCCGTAGCTATGCTACATACTCCTTTACTGTTGCATCACTGTATTTACTCATACCAACTACTTTTGAATTTGAAGGATCCAATTGAAACTCCAATGGCGCAACAGGTATGTTCTAAACATATTTCTTTAACTGGATTGCTCTTCTAACTTCTTTCTCTATGTTGATTTCAGTTTCAGTTGTATAAACAGTTATGTTCTCATGTGATGCACATTACAAGTGTTGTCAATGCTGTGTAGTTTCTCACACTTATATTCTATCTATGCTGCCGTGTATTAAAAATATATGAGTTGAACCGTGTCTCTATCTTGATTTGGCAACATGAACTAGAATGATATGGACAATACAGTGACCATAGTACATAGATATATGTTTGTTTCATGTTGTTATCCTGTCCACCTTACTACCGAACCGGTTTACCAAAATGAGTTTCGTATACTACATGCTAAACCTGTGATGTGTCTGCTTGTTTCTCTTGTAGTATGCGAATAGAATATTGGAGAAGAGCACCCCACTATGCAATGGTAGAGGAAGTAATGCAGATAAGGTTCAAGATAGTGAGACAACCCTGTTGGTCTCCAAGAAAGGTGATAAAAACGATCTTGTAGGCAGTGAGAAAACACCACAGTCCTGCGTTGATGTAGTGTTCGAGTTACTGGCTAGTACCACTGGCACAAGCTCTTCGAACTCGCTGCCTGAATCACTTCGGATTCTTCAGTCTCAGCTACAAGCTGAAAGGCATCAGTCAGCTATGCTGCGGCAAGAAGACGAAGGACTGAGGAAGTCCCTGCAGATTTCAGATGCGTACTTTCTTGTGCAACAGCAAGCACTGGAGGATTTAAGCGCCAAACAAGAGAAAGTTAATAAGCTTGCTAAGCATCTTGCCAGCATTATGGGTACCCAGGATATTGTTTCTTGAGCTCTTTTGAAGTGGTTTCAGTTCTGGACTTGTTTTGCTGCGGCGTTTATTTGCACTGGTCGCCAAGTTTGACAACTAGTGTATATGATATGCGGCTTTGTTCCCTATATTTGCACTGGTGGCGAACTTTGATGCCCAGTGGATGTAATATGTGTAATAGCCATGATAGCCTAGCGTATGTTGCTTTCTTATTTATTTCCTTGTTGTCTTGTTTATTTGTTTGCTTGTAGTAAGTGAAGTTCTTTTTCCGCGGTTTGCTAGTGGCCGCAATAACCTATTTTTTAAAACTAGTCCACAATAACCATGGGCTACACATTATTTTAGTTACCATGGGCCTCCTATGGGCTGTAGAAACAATGTGCCTTCTAAGGGCCGTAGAAACGATGGTCCTTCTACGGGCCGTAGCATCAATGGGCCTTCTACGAACCTTTTGATCGATCGGCCAAACATGGGCCAATAACAGACTACATTATGGGACGTAAACGTGCTAGATTTGGAATTGTCCGTTCATGGGCTGACCATAACGGGCCGTCGTTAATCTGCCGTATTTGATGATGCTACGAAAATGGCCCAACGGATTAACGGTCCGCAAACGGGCCGATTGTAACCACGAGCTGAATTTGGCCCACAAGTAGAAAAGGCCAGTAACGGGCCATAAGTATTTGAATGCTGGAAATAAGCCCAAGAATAAATGGGCCCTTAGAAGGCCAAAAGATAACACGGGTTGGAAACGGCCCAATGGAATTATGGGTCATTAATGGGTATAAAGTGGTTCACTGTTCATTATAGGCCAGATTCACCACGGGCCGTTAATGAGCCAAGACTAACAAATGGCCTCGTATGGGCCGAAAGACATCATGGGCCATATATGGGCTGGAAGTTACAATGGGATGGAATCATATTGGACGGCCCAGATGAAGCTACTGGGCTTAATGTCGGTAGGCCGTAATGAGCCATGAGTTAGCGAGCCGTAAATGGGCTATATACGAACAAGCCATTAACAGGCTTTCCGTGGGCCGACCCGTTACTGTTTGACCAAGTCAAACAGGCCGACCTTTTTACCGGAATGGGCCTCTGTTGGCCCATGCCACGTGTTGACATATCATAGGCGCCTCGTGTCCAATGAATGGATGACATATGTCCCAACGGTGAGCCAACACGTGTTTCCTCCGGCCAATGACAATTTTACACGTGGAAAGTCCTCATTTGTCCGGGTTGTTAGCGGGTTATCGAATCCCAAACTGGACCCGATAACTTAACGGCGACCCGTTACGGTGGATGCCACGTGTTGGTCACCCTTGACGAAAGCACTTCCATGATGCGTGATTTATCGTCATGGAAGTGGACACTTCCGTGATGATAATTTTGGTAATGTTATGGAACACTTCTACGACAACACATGTATGACTATCTTGTTCTGTCATAAAGTTGTCATGGATGTACATTCATGATAGAAAACGTGACCTACTGTGACAAACACGTATCATCACGAAAGTGTCTTTTTTGTAGTGGAAGAACCAAATAATATTCATAGATAATCTTGTTCATAAATCCACAATTCATTGGATCTCAGCAAACACACCGCAAAAGAGTATTACATCGAATAGATCTCCAAGAACATCGAGGAGAACTTTGTATTGAGAATCAAAGAGAGAGAAGAAGCCATCTAGCTAATAACTATGGACCCGAAGGTCGGTGGTAAACTACTCACGCTTCATCGGAGAGGCAATGGTGTTGATGTAGAAGCCCTCCATGATCAATTCCCCCTCCATCAGATCGCCGGAAAAGGCCCCAAGATGGGATCTCACGGGTACAGAAGGTTGCGGCGGTGGAAAAGTGGTTTCGTGGATCTCTGTGATGTTTCTAGGCTCCTGCCTCGTGGCCGCCTCGTGGAGTTCCAGACTTCGACTCCAAGTCTTCTGGATTGCTTCCGGTCTAAGAAAGATTATCATGAAGGTTTCATTCCGTTTGGACTCCGTTTGGTATCCCTTTTCTGCCAGACTCTAAAATAGGCAAAAAATAGAAACTGGCACTGGGCCTCTGGTTAATAGGTTAGTCCCAAAATAAAATAAAAGAGCATATTAAAGCCCATTAAACATCCAAAACAGATAATATAATAGCATGGAACAATCAAAAATTATAGATACGCTGGAGACGTATCAAACATCAAGATGTACAAGATGCCGAGGCACAACGTCAAGAACAACAACTACGTGAAGCTCAAGCACTTGAGGCGCAACGTGCCCTCCGAGATTCAAGTTGAGCCGTAGCCACACGCAACTAGCAAAATCGTGAGCATCGAGAAGCGCTTCACGAAGAAGTTCAAGAGAGGACCTATCAAGCTCGAGTGCATCGTCAATTTCCACGACCTCCTCGCCAAGAACCCCAAGTTCACCAAGAGCAAGAAGACAATGGAAATCCTCCACGACAAGAGAAAGTTGAGGGAGACGATCCTCCTCATCAAGGACGTCATCATCCACGACCCCACCACAATTAAGAGCAATGCTACCGCAAGCTAAAGTTCACCATGCCCAAGTTCAGTGGAAGCAATGATCCCGAAGAGTACCTTTAATGGGCATTGAAGGTTGACAAAATCTTCCGCTTGCACAACTATGAGGAAGAGAAGAAGATCACGATGGCTTCCCTTGAGTTCCAAGACTATGTCCTCATTTGGTGGGAACAAGTAATTGAGCGCCGTGCGGCAAGAGGTGAACCACCCATCACTACGTGGGCGCAAATGAAGGATGTCATGAGAGCACGATTCGTGCCAACATATCACAACAACGGCCTCTTCAAGAAACTCCAACTCCTCAAGCAAGGACCAAGAGCGGAAGAATACTACAAGGAAATGGAGATTGCCATGATATGAGCTAATGTGATGGAACATGATGAGAAAACTATGGCACGTTTCTTGAATGGACTCAATCATCCTATCAAGAAGATCGCTGACTTCCAACCATACTTGAACCTCATCGAGCTAGTGCATCAAGCTACCAAGGCGGAACGTCAAGTGCATGATGGCTTCAAATATGCCAAGTTCTCATCCAGGACCTATGGCTTCTCCAACATCCAAGCTTCAACAACTCCAACACCTTCTACCTCAACCAAGACATCTACAAGCAACGCCGACAAGTCAAGTTACAAGAAAACTTTGACAACCTAAAGTCATCCTCCTACTAGAAGCAACTTCAAGCCGAGAGCTTCATCATCCTCTACCCTAAACGATGATACCATCAAGACAAGTTCCTTCAAATGCTTCACATGCGGAGGCCGAGGCCACAAGTCTTTTGAGTGTACAAACAAGAGAACCATGATCCTCAACAAGGATGGTACCTATGCCTCCATGAGTGATGGAGAAATGGAAGCACTTGAGCAATTGGCCATGCACCGAAAAGTGAACGAAGATGTAGGGAATCAAGTCTTTTGTGACGAAGATTTGAGCCCCGCTCTTGTTGTCTCCAAGGTCATAACTCTTAAACATCAACAAGAAGAAGACCAAAGATGCCATATCTTTCATACCAAGGCCGGCATCAATGGA
Source organism: Triticum aestivum (assembly GCF_018294505.1). NCBI lineage: Eukaryota > Viridiplantae > Streptophyta > Magnoliopsida > Poales > Poaceae > Triticum > Triticum aestivum. The sequence continues at coordinate 138,069,610 of NC_057806.1, forward strand.
AGGTCCGTCAACGTCATTATCGATGGAGGGAATTGTCATAACTTAGCAAGCGAAGAACTATGCTCCAAGATCCAATTGGCCAAGATGAAGCACCCACATCCATACAAGGTTCAATGTCTTAGCGACTCTGACACTATCCAAGTCGAGCATAGAGTGCAAGTCTCCTTCAAAATTGGAGGATACGAAGACACTTTGGAGTGTGATGTGGTTCCAATGTCTGTTTGCCACCTTCTTCTTGGACGACCATGACAATTTGATCGAGGTGTCATCCACAACGGCCTAACGAATCACTATAGCTTCAAGATGAAAGGAAATGAGTATGTACTTCGACCTATGTCTCCAAGCCAAGTGATCGCCCACAAGCAAACCACCCATCGTGGAGAGAATAGTGAGAGAGCGAACCACCAAAAGGAGAGTGAGCACCACAAGCCCAAATTGAGTGCCTCCACGATGAGCGAAAATAAGAACTTAGTTCTATTTGCCACCAAATGTGAGATGAGAGAAGTGTGTGAGAACCCATCAAGTGTCATGCACTATGTCCTTTTGTGGAAGGATGACGCACCAAAAGCTAACACCTCTCACAATCTACCTTTAGTGTTGTGTTCTCTTTTGCAGGAATTCCGAGATGTTTTCCCCGATGAGCTACCTCCGGGTCTACGTGTTGGAAATATGCCCTAGAGGCAATAATAAAAGCATTATTATTATATTTCCTTGTTCATGATAATTGTCTTAATTCATGCTATAATTGTGTTATCCGGAAATCGTAATACATGTGTGAATAATAGACACCAACATGTCCCTAGTAATCCTCTAGTTGACTAGCTCGTTGATCAACAGATAGTCATGGTTTCCTGACTATGGACATTGGATGTCATTGATAACGGGATCACATCATTAGGAGAATGATGTGATGGACAAGACCCAATCCTAAACATAGCATAAGATCGTATAGTTCGTTTGCTAGAGTTTTCCAATGTCAAGTATATTTTCCTTAGACCATGAGATCGTGTAACTCCCGGATACTGTAGGAGTGCTTTGGGTGTGCCAAACGTCACAACGTAACTGGGTGACTATAAAGGTATACTACGGGTATCTTCGAAAGTGTCCGTTGAGTTGACACGGATCAAGACTGGGATTTGTCACTGCGTATGACGGAGAGGTATCACTGGGCCCACTCGGTAATGCATCATCATAATGAGCTCAAAGTGACCAAGTGTCTGGTCACGGGATCATGCATTACGGTACGAGTAAAGTGACTTGCCGGTAACGAGATTGAACGAGGTATTGGGATACCGACGATCGAATCTCGGGCAAGTAGCATATCGATTGACAAAGGGAATTGTATACGGGATTGATTGAATCCTCGAGATCGTGGTTCATCCGACGAGATCATCGAGGAGCATGTGGGAGCCAACATGGGTATCCAGATCCCGCTGTTGGTTATTGACCGGAGAGCGATCTCGGTCATGTCTACATGTCTCCCGAACCCGTAGGGTCTACACACTTAAGGTTCAGTGACGCTAGGGTTTTAGGGATATGTATATGCAGTAACCTGAATGTTGTTCGGAGTCCCGGATGAGATCCCAGACGTCACAAGGAGTTCCGGAATGGTCCGGAGGTAAAGAATTATATATAGGAAGTACTATTTCGGGCATCAGGACAAGTTTCGGGGTCACCGGTATTGTACCGGGACCACCGGAAGGGTCCCGGGGGTCCACCGGGTGGGGCCACCTGCCCCGGGGACACATGGGCTGTAGGGGGTGCGCCTTGGCCTATATGTGCCAAGGGCACCAGCCCCAAGAGGCCCATGCGCCTAGGGTTCAAGAAGGGAAGAGTCCCAAAGGGGAAGGCACCTCGTAGGTGCCTTGGGGAGGAGGGATTCCTCCCCTTGGCCGCACCCCCTAGGAGATTGGATCTCCTAGGGCTGGCGCCCCCCCCCTTGGCCCTCCTATATATAGTAGGGAGATGGAGGACTTCTTACCCCACGCCTTTGGTGCCTCCCTCTCCCTCTCCAACACCTCCTCCTCCTCCATAGAGCTTGGCGAAGCCCTGCCGGAGTACTGCAGCTCCACCACCACCACGCCGTCGTGCTACTGCTGGAGCCATCTTCCTCAACCTCTCCTTCCCCTTGCTGGATCAAGAAGGAGGAGACGTTACGCTGACCGCACGTGTGTTGAACGCGGAGGTGCCGTCCGTTCGGCGCTAGGATCTCCGGTGATTCGGATCACGTCGAGTACGACGCCCTCATCCCCGTTCTTTGAATGCTTCCGCTTGCGATCTACAAGGTATGTAGATGCATCCAATCACTCGTTGCTAGATGAACTCATAGATGGATCTTGGTGAAACTGTAGGAAATTTTTTTGTTTTCTGCAACGTTCCCCAACAGTGGCATCATGAGCTAGGTCTATGCGTAGTTCTCTTGCACGAGTAGAACACAATTTGTTGTGGGCGTTGATGTTGTCAACTTTCTTGCCGCTACTAGTCTTATCTTGCTTCAACGGTATTGTGGGATGAAGCGGCCCGGATCAACCTTACACGTACGCTTACGTGAGACCGGTTCCACCGACTAACATGCACTAGTTGCATAAGGTGGCTGGCGGGTGTCTGTCTCTCCCACTTTAGTTGGAGCGGATTCGATGAAAAGGGTCCTTATGAAGGGTAAATAGAAGTTGACAAATCACGTTGTGGCTTTCACGTAGGTAAGAAAACGTTCTTGCTAGAACCCTACTTCAGCCACGTAAAACTTGCAACAACAATTAGAGGACGTCTAACTTGTTTTTGCAGCAAGTGCTTTGTGATATGATATGGCCAAAGTTGTGATGAATGATGAATGATATATATGTGATGTATGAGATGTTCATGCTATTGTAATAGGAATCACGACTTGCATGTCGATGACTATGACAACTGGCAGGAGCCATAGGAGTTGTCTTTATTTTTGTATGACCTGCGTGTCATTGAGAAACGCCATGTAAATTACTTTACTTTATTGCTAAACGCGTTAGCCATAGTAGTAGAAGTAATAGTTGGCGAGCAACTTCATGGAGACACGATGATGGAGATCATGGTGTCATGCCAGTGACAAGATGATCATGGAGCCCCAAGATGGAGATCAAAGGAGCTGTGTGATATTGGCCATATCATGTCACTTTTATTACTTGATTGCATGTGATGTTTATCATATTTATGCATCTTGTTTACTTAGAACGACGGTAGTAAATAAGATGATCCCTCATAATAATTTCAAGAAAGTGTTCCCCCTAACTGTGCACCGTTGCGACAGTTCGTTGTTTCGAAGCACCACGTGATGATCGGGTGTTAGATTCTAACGTTCACATACAACGGGTGTAAGCCAGATTTACACATGCAAACACTTAGGTTGACTTGACGAGCCTAGCATGTACATATATGGCCTCGGAACACAGAAGACCGAAAGGTCAAGCATTAGTCGTATAGAAGATATGATCAACATGAAGATGTTCACCGATGTTGACTAGTCTGTCTCACGTGATGATCGGACACGGCCTAGTTAACTCGGATCATGTTATACTTAGATTACAGGAGGGATGTTTATCTAAGTGAGAGTTCATTGAATAATTTTATTAGATGAACTTAATTATCATGAACTTAGTCTGAAATTTTACAAATATGTCTTGTAGATCAAATGGCCAACGTAGTCCTCAACTTCAACGCATTCCTAGAGAAAACCAAGCTGAAAGACAATGGCAGCAACTACACAGACTGGGTCCAGAACCTGAGGATCATCCTCATAGCTGCCAAGAAAGATTATGTCCTACAAGCACCGCTAGGTGACGCACCTATTCTCCCTGCAGAACAAGACGTTATGAACGCTTGGCAAGCACGTACCGATGACTACTCCCTTGTTCAGTGCGGCATGCTTTACAGCTTAGAGCCGGGGCTCCAAAAGCGTTTTGAGAGACACGGAGCATATGAGATGTTCGAAGAGCTGAAAATGGTTTTCCAAGCTCATGCCCGGGTCGAGAGATATCAAGTCTCCGACAAGTTCTTCAGCTATAAGATGGAGGAAAACAGTTCTGTCAGTGAGCACATACTCACTATGTCTGGGTTGCATAACCACTTGACTCAGCTGGGAGTTAATCTCCCGGATGACGCGGTCATTGACAGAATCCTTCAGTCGCTTCCACCGAGCTACAAGAGCTTTGTGATGAACATCAATATGCAGGGGATGGAAAAGACCATTCCTGAAGTATTTGCAATGCTGAAATCAGCAGAGGTAGAAGTCAAAAAGGAACATCAAGTGTTGATGGTGAATAAAACCACTAAGTTCAAGAAAGGCAAGGGTAAGAAAACCTTCAAGAAAGACGGCAAGGGAGTTGCTGCGCCCGGCAAGCAAGCTGCCGGGAAGAAGCCAAAGAATGGACCCAAGCCCGAGACTGAGTGCAATTATTGCAAGGAGAGTGGTCACTGGAAGGTATATGTGATATACATGTAATTGATGTGTACCTTACTAGTACTCGTAGTAGCTCCTGGGTATTTGATACCGGTGCGGTTGCTCACATTTGTAACTCAAAACAGGAGCTGCGGAATAAGCGAAGACTGGCAAAGGACGAGGTGACGATGCGCGTCGGGAATGGTTCCAAGGTCAATGTGATCGCCGTCGGCACACTACCTCTACATTTATCTTCGGGATTAGTTTTAAACCTTAATAATTGTTATTTAGTGCCAGCTTTGAGCATGAACATTGTATCAGGATCTCGTTTAATTCGAGATGGCTACTCATTTAAATCCAAGAATAATGGTTGTTCTATTTATATGAGAGATATGTTTTATGGTCATGCTCCGATGGTGAATGGTTTATTCTTAATGAATCTCGAGCGTAATGCTACACATGTTCATAGTGTGAGTACCAAAAGATGTAAGATTGATAATGATAGTCCCACATACTTGTGGCACTGCCGCCTTGGTCACATAGGTGTCAAACACATGAAGAAGCTCCATGCTGATGGACTTTTAGAGTCTCTTGATTATGAATCATTTGACACGTGCGAACCATGCCTCATGGGTAAAATGACCAAGACTCCGTTCTCAGGAACAATGGAGCGAGCAAACAACTTATTGGAAATCATACATACTGATGTGTGCGGTCCAATGAGTGTTGAGGCTCACGGTGGCTATCGTTATCTTCTCACCCTCACTGATGACTTGAGTAGATATGGGTATATCTACTTAATGAAACACAAGTCTGAAACCTTTGAAAAGTTCAAGGAATTTCAGAGTGAGGTTGAGAATCAACGTGACAGGAAAATCAAGTTCCTGCGATCAGATCGTGGAGGAGAATACTTGAGTCATGAGTTTGGCACACACTTAAGAAAATGTGGAATAGTTTCACAGCTCACGCCGCCTGGAACACCTCAGCGTAATGGTGTGTCCGAACGTCGTAATCGCACTCTATTAGATATGGTGCGATCTATGATGTCTCTTACGGATTTACCGCTATCTTTTTGGGGCTATGCTTTAGAGACTGCTGCATTCACTTTAAATAGGGCCCCGTCGAAATCCGTTGAGACGACACCGTATGAATTATGGTTTGGGAAGAAACCTAAGCTGTCGTTTCTAAAAGTTTGGGGATGCGATGCTTATGTCAAGAAACTTCAACCTGAAAAGTTCGAATCCAAGTCGGAAAAATTCGTCTTCATAGGATACCCTAAGGAAACTATTGGGTATACCTTCTACCTCAGATCCGAAGGCAAGATCTTTGTTGCCAAGAATGGATCCTTTCTAGAGAAAGAGTTTCTCTCGAAAGAAGTAAGTGGGAGGAAAGTAGAACTTGATGAAGTATTACCTCTTGAACCGGAAAATGGCGCAACTCAAGAAAATGTTCCCGAGGTGCCTACACCGACTAGAGAGGAAGTTAATGATGATGATCAAGATACTTCTGATCAAGCTCCTACTGAAATTCGAAGGTCCACAAGGACACGTTCCGCACCAGAGTGGTACGGCAACCCTGTCTTGGAAATTATGTTGTTAGACAACGGTGAACCTTCGAACTATGAAGAAGCGATGGCGGGCCCAGATTCCGACAAATGGCTAGAAGCCATGAAATCCAAGATAGGATCCATGTATGAAAATGAAGTATGGACTTTGACTGACTTGCCCGTTGAGCGGCGAGCCATAGAAAATAAATGGATCTTTAAGAAGAAGACAGACGCGGATGGTAATGTGACCATCTATAAAGCTCGGCTTGTCGCTAAGGGTTATCGACAAGTTCAAGGGGTTGACTACGATGAGACTTTCTCACCGGTAGCGAAGCTAAAGTCCGTCCAGATCATGTTAGCAATTGCCGCATTCTATGATTATGAGATATGGCAAATGGACGTCAAAACGACATTCCTTAATGGTTTCCTTAAGGAAGAATTGTATATGATGCAGCCGAAAGGTTTTGTCGATCCTAAGAATGCTGACAAGGTATGCAAGCTCCAACACTCGATTTATGGGCTGGTGAAAGCGTCTTGGAGTTGGAACATTCGCTTTGATGAGATGATCAAAGCGTTTGGGTTTACGCAGACTTATGGAGAAGCCTGCGTTTACAAGAAAGTGAGTGGGAGCTCTGTAGCATTTCTCATATTATATGTAGATGACATACTTTTGATGGGAAATGATATAGAACTCTTGGACAGCATTAAGGCCTACTTGAATAAGAGTTTTTCAATGAAGGACCTTGGAGAAGCTGCATATATATTAGGCATCAAGATCTATAGAGATAGATCAAGACGCCTCATAGGTCTTTCACAAAGCACATACCTTGATAAGATATTGAAGAAATTCAATATGGATCAGTCTAAGAAGGGGTTCTTGCCTATGTTACAAGGTGTGAAATTGAGCTCAGCTCAATGTCCGACCACGACAGAAGATATAGAAGAGATGAGTGTCATCCCCTATGCCTCAGCCATAGGTTCTATTATGTATGCCATGCTGTGTACCAGACCTGATGTAAACCTTGCCGTAAGTTTGGTAGGAAGGTACCAAGGTAATCCCGGCAAGGAACACTGGACAGCGGTCAAGAATATCCTGAAGTACCTGAAAAGGACTAAGGAAATGTTTCTCGTTTATGGAGGTGACGAATAGCTCGTCGTAAAAGGTTACATCGACGCTAGCTTCGACACAGATCTGGATGACTCTAAGTCACAAACCGGATACATGTATATTTTGATTGGTGGGGCAGTAAGCTGGTGCAGTTGCAAGCAGAGCGTCGTGGCGGGATCTACATGTGAAGCGGAGTACATGGCAGCCTCAGAGGCAGCGCATGAAGCAATTTGGGTGAAGGAGTTCATCACCGACCTAGGAGTCATACCCAATGCGTCGGGGCCGATCAAGCTCTTCTGTGACAACACTTGAGCTATCGCACTTGCCAAGGAGTCCAGGTTTCACAAGAAGACAAGGCACATCAAGCGTCGCTTCAACTCCATTCGTGAAAATGTTCAAGATGGAGACATAGAAATTTCTAAAGTCCATACAGATCTGAATGTAGCAGATCCGTTGACTAAACCTCTCCCTAGAGCAAAATATGATCAACACCAGAATTCCATAGGTGTTCGATTCATCACAATGTAACTAGATTATTGACTCTAGTGCAAGTGGGAGACTGTTGGAAATATGCCCTAGAGGCAATAATAAAAGCATTATTATTATATTTCCTTGTTCATGATAATTGTCTTAATTCATGCTATAATTGTGTTATCCGGAAATCGTAATACATGTGTGAATAATAGACACCAACATGTCCCTAGTAATCCTCTAGTTGACTAGCTCATTGATCAACAGATAGTCATGGTTTCCTGACTATGGACATTGGATATCATTGATAACGGGATCACATCATTAGGAGAATGATGTGATGGACAAGACCCAATCCTAAACATAGCATAAGATCGTATAGTTCGTTTCCTAGAGTTTTCCAACGTCAAGTATCTTTTCCTTAGACCATGAGATCGTGTAACTCCCGGATACCGTAGGAGTGCTTTGGGTGTGCCAAACGTCACAACGTAACTGGGTGACTATAAAGGTATACTACGGGTATCTCCGAAAGTGTCCGTTGAGTTGACACGGATCAAGACTGGGATTTGTCACTCCGTATGACGGAGAGGTATCACTGGGCCCACTCAGTAATGCATCATCATAATGAGCTCAAAGTGACCAAGTGTCTGGTCACGGGATCATGCATTACGGTACGAGTAAAGTGAGTTGCCGGTAACGAGATTGAACGAGGTATTGGGATACCGACAATCGAATCTCGGGCAAGTAGCATACCGATTGACAAAGGGGATTGTATACGGGATTGATTGAATCCTCGACATCGTGGTTCATCCGATGAGATCATCGAGGAGCATGTGGGAGCCAACATGGGTATCCAGATCCCGCTGTTGGTTATTGACCGGAGAGTGATCTCGGTCATGTCTACATGTCTCCCGAACCCGTAGGGTCTACACACTTAAGGTTCGGTGACGCTAGGGTTGTAGGGATATGTATATGCAGTAACCCGAATGTTGTTTGGAGTCCCGGATGAGATCCCGGACGTCACGAGGAGTTCCAGAATGGTCCGGAGGTAAATAAATATATAGGAAGTACTTTTTCGGGCATCGGGACAAGTTTCGGGGTCACCGGTATTGTACCGGGACCACCGGAAGGGTCCCGGGGGTCCACCGGGTGGGGCCACCTGCCCCGGGGGCCACATGGGCTGTAGGGGGTGCGCCTTGGCCTATATGGGCCAAGGGCACCAGCCCCAAGAGGCCCATGCGCCTAGGGTTCAAGAAGGGAAGAGTCCCAAAGGGGGAAGGCACCTCCTAAGTGCCTTGGGGAGGAGGGATTCCTCCCCTTGGCCGCACCCCCTAGGAGATTGGATCTCCTAGGGCCGGCGCCCCCCCCTTGGCCCTCCTATATATAGTGGGGAGATGGAGGACTTCTTACCCCACGCCTTTGGTGCCTCCCTCTCCCTCTCCAACACCTCCTCCTCCTCCATAGAGCTTGGCGAAGCCCTGCCGGAGTACTGCAGCTCCACCACCACCACGCTGTCGTGCTGCTGCTGGAGCCATCTTCCTCAACCTCTCCTTCCCCTTGCTGGATCAAGAAGGAGGAGACGTTACGCTGACCGCACGTGTGTTGAACGCGGAGGTGCCGTCCGTTCGGCGCTAGGATCTTCGGTGATTCGGATCACGTCGAGTACGAGTCCCTCATCCCCGTTCTTTGAACGCTTCCGCTCGCAATCTACAAGGTACGTAGATGCATCCAATCACTCGTTGCTAGATGAACTCATAGATGGATCTTGGTGAAACTGTAGGAAATTTTTTTGTTTTCTGCAACGTTCCCCAACAGTGGCATCATGAGCTAGGTCTATGCGTAGTTCTCTTGCACGAGTAGAACACAATTTGTTGTGGGCATTGATGTTGTCAACTTTCTTGCCGCTACTAGTCTTATCTTGCTTCAACGGTATTGTGGGATGAAGCGGCCCGGACCAACCTTACACGTACGCTTACGTGAGACCGGTTCCACCGACTAACATGCACTAGTTGCATAAGGTGGCTGGCGGGTGTCTGTCTCTCCCACTTTAGTTGGAGCGGATTCGATGAAAAGGGTCCTTATGAAGGGTAAATAGAAGTTGACAAATCACGTTGTGGCTTTCACGTAGGTAAGAAAACATTCTTGCTAGAACCCTACTTCAGCCACGTAAAACTTGCAACAACAATTAGAGGACGTCTAACTTGTTTTTGCAGCAAGTGCTTTGTGATATGATATGGCCAAAGTTGTGATGAATGATGAATGATATATATGTGATGTATGAGATGTTCATGCTATTGTAATAGGAATCACGACTTGCATGTCGATGAGTATGACAACTGGCAGGAGCCATAGGAGTTGTCTTTATTTTTGTATGACCTGCGTGTCATTGAGAAACGCCATGTAAATTACTTTACTTTATTGCTAAACGCGTTAGCCATAGTAGTAGAAGTAATAGTTGGCGAGCAACTTCATGGAGACACGATGATGGAGATCATGGTGTCATGCCGGTGACAAGATGATCATGGAGCCCCAAGATGGAGATCAAAGGAGCTGTGTGATATTGGCCATATCATGTCACTTTTATTATTTGATTGCATGTGATGTTTATCATATTTATGCATCTTGTTTACTTAGAACGACGGTAGTAAATAAGATGATCCCTCATAATAATTTCAAGAAAGTGTTCCCCCTAACTATGCACCGTTGCGACAGTTCGTTGTTTCGAAGCACCACGTGATGATCGGATGTTAGATTCTAACGTTCACATACAACGGGTGTAAGCCAGATTTACACATGCAAACACTTAGGTTGACTTGACGAGCCTCTATTACCCCATCTATGACAAAGAGCTATATGCTTTAGTTCAAGTTTTGCATTAATGGGAACATTACCTTCGCCCTCATGAATTTATCATTCATACCGACCATGAAACACTTAAGTATCTTAAGTTTCAAACTAAGTTGAACAAGCATCATGCTAAATGGAGTGAATTCTTTGTGTCATTTCCTTATGTCTTCAAGTATATCAAAGGCAAGGAAAATGTTGTGGCAGGTGTGCTTTCCCGTATATGCATTCTTGTTACTCAACTTGAATTGAATGTCATAGGCTTTGAGCACATAAAAGACTTGTATGCGCATTATCCTACTTTTGCTATTCCTTATGCGAAATGTTTAACGCATACATCTTGGGAACGCTACTACATCAAAGATGATTATCTTATGAGAGCTAACAAACTTTGCATCCCCGAGTCTTCTCTTCGTTTGTTACTTTTGCAAGAATCTCATGGAGGAGGGCTCATGGGACACTTTGGACGTGACAAGACATTCGCTATGCTCTCCATGAACTACTATTGGCCCAAGATGTCACGCGACGTCTCACGCTTCACCACCTGATGTTCGAGATGTCGCAAAGCTAAGTCCAAAGCTCAATCTCATGGTCTATATACACCCCTTCCAATTCCATATCACCCATGGGAAGATATTAGGATGGATTTTGTACTTTGCTTGCCTAGGACTAGACATGGAAAGGATTCCGTGTTTGTTGTTGTGGACCGATTCTCAAAATGGCTCATTTCATTCCTTGCAACAAGATAACGATGCATCACATGTTGCAAATCTCTTTTGTAGGGAAATCTTGCGCCTACATGGAGTGCCAAAGACGATTGTCTCGGACCACGAAGTCAAGTTCTTGAGTTACTTTGGAAGACCTTATGCGCCAAGCTCGGAATCAAGCTACTATTCTCCACGACATACCATCCACAAATCGACGGCCAAACGGAAGTGATGAACCGAACACTCTCCACTCTACTACGCGTGTTGATCAAGAGGAACATCAAGGAGTGGGAATAGTGCCTACCGATCGCCGAGTATGCCTACAACCGCGCAAGACACTCAACTACCGGCATGTCCCTCTTCGGGGTCGTCTACGGATTCAACCCGTTGTCCCTATCGGACATTCTTCCTCTACCACTACAAGAGCGCATCAATATGGACGCGAGTGGACAAGTGAACTATCTCAAGAAGATGCATGAAGATACAAGGCACACCATCGAGTGACAAGTACAACGACTCGCGGCCAAGCTCAATGTCAACAAGCAACCCATGATATTCAACACTGGAGATCTCGTGTGACTACACCTTCGCAAGGAACACTTCCCCAATGAACACAAGTCCAAACTTCTACCATGAGCTAATGGACCCTTCAAGGTGCTAGCACGCTACAACAACAACGCTTACAAGATTGACCTCCCGCGCGACAAGTACAACATGAGCGAAGTCTTCAACGTCAAGGATCTCTCGCCCTACCATGGTGATGAAGATTTCGATCCAAGGTCGGATCTTTCCCAAGGGAGGGGAGATGATGCGGAGCATCCCAAGGTCATCCCCATGGACCTACCTACGTCTCATACGACACCACGTGGACCAATGACAAGAGCCCGAGCAAAGGCTATCGAAGACAAGGTGAACTAGCTCCTCTCCGAACTACCACTTTCTATACATGAGACATCGCTGCTACCTCAAGCGGAAACACTATGTGTAATCAGGTACTTGGAGGAAAGCCAAGGAGCAGCTACATCCAACAGACAAGACAGCAAGGATACCAAGTGCCAAGAAGAAGAGCTGCCACTAAAGCTATAGCCACCGGACGACCAGCCGACACCGGACGTCCGACACCTGAAGCCCCAGCCTGGCTAGGTCCCAGCCGACGCAAGCTACATCGAGCGGACGTCCGACCAGGACCGGATGACTAGCTTCACCACACTTGAGCCAAAACAGTGGATGTCCGACGCCACCGGACGACCAGCGACCGGACGACCGGCCATCTCCAGAAATTCGGTGCCACCCCAGCCGAACCAAAACCAGCGGAAGTCCGGCGACTACCGGACGTCCGGACGCCCATGAGCCACCGGAAGACCGTAACAAACCGGACGTCCCGTACCTATCTGCGCATAGTTTCGGGCCCGAGGCCCATGTACCCCTTCACTTCGCCCCCATTTTCACTAAGACTATAAATAGACCTCCTCCTCCTAGTTAGGGTCAGCGTTGTGTTAGCTCATATGTGAGGTAGAGCTTCACTCATCCATCCGGATCTACTCCTTTACGAGGGACCGACACCTCTTTGGAGAAGATCCATCTTGGATTCAAGACCCCTAACGGGAAGACATGAAGACCTCCTCTCGGAGAAGAACCGGTTACCCTATGTATTATCCTTTGTTGGATTCAGATCTTGTATCTCTTTGTGTTTCGAGGATCTAGCACATGTGTGATCATTTCTTGTTAATTTGATTGATTCCTCTCATTTCCCCTCATGTTTTCCCCGTTGTGTTCTTCGTGTTCTTCGTAGGATCCGCTCAAATCGTGAAAGATCGACCCCTAGGGTTTCCACCCTACATCAGGTAGCGAGGCACGTATTGTATTGTTGCCATCAAGGATAAAAAGATGGGGTTTTCATCATATTACTTGAGTTTATCCCTCTACATCATGTCATCTTACTTAAGGCGTTACTCCGTTCTTATGAACTTAATACTCTAGATGCATGTTGGATAGCGGTCGACGTGTGGAGTAATAGTAGTCGATGCAGGCAAGAGTCGGTCTACTTGACACGGACATGATGCCTATATTCATAATCATTGCCTTGGATATTGTCATAACTTTGCGCTTTTCTATCAATTGCTCACAGTAATTTGTTTACCTACTATATGTTTTCTTTGAGGAGAGGAGCCCCTAGTGAAACCTATCGCCCCCGGGTCTATGTTCGAACATATATCTTCAGATCTATAAACCAAAAAACCCAAAAATACCTTGCTGCAATTTATTTATATTTACTTTAGTTTGCTCTTTTATTTATCTTTTATACCTATCTCTATTAGATCTCACTCTGGACGAGACCCTGAAGGGATTGACAACCCCTTTCTCGCGTTGAGTGCAAGTATTTGTTAGTTTGTGCAGGTACATAGATTGGAGACTTGCTTGTGCCTCCTACTGGATTGATACCTTGGTTCTGAACTGAGGGAAATACTTATCTCTACTTTGCTGCATCACCCTTTCCTCTTCAAGGGAAAAATCAATGCAAGCTCAAGAAGTAGCAGGCACCACCACCGTCGCTCCATCGTTGAGAGAGATAAATGATTGACAAATGGCGCCCATATATTAGGTTTGACATTGGGATGAGATTAATGGGGGAATGGAAGACATCCTTACATAATAAAAAACAAATATTTTATTGTGGAGAGATAAATGATAAGTGATATGTCTATAAATGTTTTTCTTAGAGATGTTGAAAATGTTTGATACTCCTCATATAGATTTTATATCTGTAAATGTTGATATGTAATAAAGTGCTTCACTAATTGGTGGAGCAAGAATTTTTGGGAAGATCAGGCAAGATGGTCCTAAGTGTCTAATCTAGAAATGAAAAATTGAGTATTCGGATACACAACATATAATATAGCACCAAACCTCTGAACCACAAATCCACATTAATAATGAAGTTAAAACATATACTCAAACAAAGTAATGCGATAGGAACACAAATATAATTCAGTGTGAACCAATATATCAATATCTGTTTCGTATACCAAACAAATTCAACGTTGAGACTTGGCAAAAGAACACACAGAGTCAGCAACGCATAGAGGCAAACTCTCCATGTTGCCATCAAAAGTTTAGCTATTCATATCATCCAAAAATAAAATAAATAAATTTATAATTCAACTAATTTTAATGTTCTGGGACGTGAATATATTCAAAATTGAGTCTTGCAAGAATAGAGATGGTGAAATGGAACATACCAATGGTGTGTTAAATAAAATCATGAGACAAATGCCCCTTTTAAGGGTTTCGTTGTAGTAAATGTCTCAACATTTTTGCCATGGAAAAGGGGAGAGAAGAAGATCAGGGGAGTGTTGATATTTGTATAATTAGAGGAAATGGAGAAATTAGGGTGAATTTGTTTTCAAAACTGCCTATTCAAGATACTTTATTTTTTGGTTAAATGCACAAATTTCGTCCTCGTGATTGCAAATCTGAGAGATAGGAAGAGCTATTTTAGCTCCACGGGGTGTGTCTCAGCTCTCTAGTTTCTACAAAAGGGAAAAGTTCTCTGCCTACTCCACTGTGTCAACCATCTGGTTTGCAAGTTTGGGTTGGTAGGGAAAATATGGAGAGGAATGAGGAGGCGGAGATGGAGTTGGGAGAGGGCACGGGTGAAGTGATGACCACGGCGGCGGGGCGGCTAGCACCGACAATCAATACGGGGGCGCAACCCATGTTCTGCCTTCTACGTCTGTCAACAAGGGGAAGATGGTGGCACTGCTGATCATCGACATGGAGGCCGTGTGGGGGGCTATCAATGGATCCTTGGTGGCGGGGTGGTTCTTATCGCCCTTCCAATTAAATTCATGGATCCTTATCGATGAGCTCCGTGTTTCGGCATAGAAGTTGCAAGGTACGATCACCGTTCAAGAGGTGGCCAGCGTTGACGAGAGGTTCATCCTCAACTTCTCCGTTGAGGAAGATAAAATGTTCGTTTTGAAGGCGCTGTAGGGGAACGCAGTATTTCAAAAAAATTCCTACGATCACGCAAGATTTATCTAGGAGATGCATAGCAACGAGAGGGGAGAGTGTGTCTACGTACCCTTGTAGACCGAAAGCGGAAGCGTTTAGTAACGCGGTTGATGTAGTCGAACTTCTTCACGATCCAACCGATCCAAGTACCGAACGTACGACACCTCCACAATCAGCACATGTTCAGCTTGGTGACGTCCCTCGAACTCTTGATCCAGTTGAGGCCGAGGGAGAGTTCCGTCAGAACGATGGTGTGGCGACGGTGATGATGAAGGTTACCGGCGCAGGGCTTCGCCTAAGCACTACGACGATATGACCGAGGTGTGTAACTGTGGAGGGGGGCACCACACACGACTAAGAGAAAATTGTGTGTCCTTTGGGGAGCCCCCTGCCACGTATATAAGGGGGGAGGAGGAGGAGGCCGGCCTAGAGGGGGCGCACGCCATGGGGAGTCCAACTAGGATTCCCAATCCTAGTTGGAGTCCCCTTCCATCCAAGAGAGGGAGAAGGAAAGAGGGGGCGCCGCCCCCTCCCTAGTTCAATTCGGACTAGCCATGGGGGGTGCGGCCTCCCTTGTGGCCCTCCTCTCCTTTACTCTATGGGCCCATGAAGGCACATGAACTTCCGGGGGGGGGGGGTTCCGGTAACCCCGGTACTCCGAAACTTATCCGAAATGACCCGAACCATTCCAGTGTCTGAATGTAACCTTCAAATATATGAATCTTTATGTCTCGACCATTTCGAGACCCCTCGTAATGTCTGTTATCTCATCCAGGACTCCGAACAAACTTCGGTTCATCAAAACACAAAACTCATAATACAAATCGTCATCGAACGTTAAGCGTGCGGACCCTACGGGTTCGAGAACTATGTAGACATGATTGAGACACATCTCCGATCAATAACCAATAGCGGAACCTGGATGCTCATATTGGCTCCTACATATTCTATGAAGATCTTTATCGGTCAAACCGCATAACAACATACGTCATTCCCTTTGTCATCAGTATGCTACTTGCCCGAGATTCGATCGTCGATATCATCATACCTAGTTCAATCTCATTACCGGTAAGTCTCTTTACTCATTCTGCAATGCATCATCCCGTGACTAACACATTAATCACATTGCTTGCAAGGCTCATAGTGATGTGCATTACCGAGAGGGCCCAGAGATACCTCTCTGATACACGGAGTGACAAATCCTAATCTCGATCTATGGCAACTCAACATACACCAACGGAGACACCTGTAGAGCATCTTTATAATCACCCAGTTACGTTGTGACGTTTGATAGCACACAAGGTGTTCCTCCGGTATTCGGGAGTTGCATAATCTCATAGTCTGAGGAACATGTATAAGTCATGAAGAAAGCAATAGCAGAAAAACTAAACGATCATTATGCTAAGCTAACAGATGGGTCTTGTCTAATGATGTGATCCCGTTCATCAAATGACAACACATGTCTATGGCTAGGAAACTTAACCATCTTTGATTAACGAGCTAGTCAAGTAGAGGCACACTAGGGACACTCTGTTTGTCTATGTATCCACACATGTAGTTAGTTTCCGGTAAATACAATTCTAGCATGAATAATAAACATTTAGATATAAGGAAATATAAATAACAACTTTATTATTGCCTCTAGGGCATATTTCCTTCAGGCGCAGCCATGTCATTACAAGCATGAAGGAATCATCGTTGCTGAGTTCGATGGCAATGGTAACTCGGCAGAGGTTGACCTTGGAGCCATGACTATATGGGCCCAGGATCGTAACCTCTCTTTTGAGATAAAAACTAAGAGTATGGCTTGGACTCTAGGGGACCAAATTGGCGAGGTGATTATCGTCTCTCATCGAAATCATTTCATAGTTGAGATGTTTTTGTGTGTACGAGTGAAAATTCCGCTACATGTGCCACTCTAGTATAGGGTAGCATTGAATCCTCTAGGCAACATTGAGAAATTTCAATTTGATGTACCTTACGAGAAATTGTCGTCATACTGTAAGTGTTGTGGACTTGTAGGACATGTTTCTGAGCGGTTCTATAGAATCCCTAAGGACATTTGAGTAGCATCTTTACCAAAAAATTGAGTGGAGATGTTTACTAGAAAGGTCAAGTGGCAAGCAAAAGATCCATTCCAACATCTATAGTGCTTCCAGGGCCATAGAGGGAATGGTGGTCAAGGTGATAAAAGCCATGAGTGATCTCACGGTGATGGAAAAAGGGAGTTGTGGCGGCCTCGATGGCGGCCGTCTTGGCGACTAGGGGACCAGGCCAAGGGGGTCTCCAACTCAGCCAGGAGGGCGGGCCCCTGTGGCCTCTCTGCCGGCCACACTTGGCACTGGTTCTGTGAGGAGGACCGGCAATAGCCTGGCCGCCCCTGCTAGGCATGTCCAGGAGGTCCAAAGGCTGGTGGCAACTACCAACACCCACTTGGGTGTGCTTCTTCTCGGCCAGGAGGGCCAGGACCCTGGGGCACCGCTACATACTGCTCCTGATTAGGAGGATCGGGCAGTAGCACTTCCTGTCCATGAAAGTTTTATCCAGGAGGGCCAGGGGCTAGCAGTGATGGAGACCAGCCTATCGGGTGTCTTGCCTAGCCAGGAGGGTCAGGGAAACACGTGGTCGGAGGAACCAAACTACCCCAAGACACGTGCTGATGCTGCTGGTTATCAGGTCTGCCCTATTGTCCAGGAGGGCCAGGGTGTCCTGCTGATGGGTGAGGCCAACCATGTCGCTGCTACTACACAAACTGATCAACTTTTGTTCAAACCAGGCGTGTTGGAGGCCCTGTCAGCGGCGGTTGCTGCAAGACTAGCAGCTCCTGATGCAAATAATGATGCTATGGTTAATTTCAATGCTACGAAGAATCCTATGCAGGTTTGATCAAAGATGAAAGGGAAAAAGGAGGGAGGAGTTGAGAGTTCAGAGGACGCGCAGGAAAACTATAGGTAAAAAGTGAAGAAACCCATTTGAAGCCCCACTAACAGGCAGTGACTTAGACTTCTCTTCTGCAAAAACTATGGATAGCTATGAGTGCATGTTATATGGCGATGTGGCATGTTTCTGCTAAGCGAGTATGTATGGTTAGGGTGAAAACAATAATAGATGGAGATGGGGTCACCACACATGTACCGAAGGAGATAGAGGGAAAATAAGAGGCATAGGTGCAACAGAGGAGGGAATCAGTTGGAGATGATGACACATCGGTGGCCTCTGAAGAGGAGGTCCGCTGGGCCAAATGAAAATCATAGGTTGGAACTGCCATGGAATGCTCTCCCCTGCGGCAGTTCGCGAGTTCTTGGAGCTACATGGGTGGATCAAGGCTGATTTAATTTTTCTTTCAAAGTCACATTTGAATAAACGTAAAGCCGATGAGCTATGTTGTGTTTTAAATTTTGATTCGATCACTACTGCAGGATGGTCCTAACGTGACACATGTATAGTTGACCAATTGACCAAACTGTGTGCGATGCATGAATCGCAAACAATATCGTGACAAGACCGCCACCAATAAAACAAACTATGTGCGATGGTGGAGACATCAAGGATGATTCAGATTAGAGTTGCATGTGTGATACTGGCATAGATTTGATCCATATGAACTGTTTGCGATGAGCTAAAACAATAGAAACGGTCAGCCAAATCAAGGTGTGTGCAATAGACGACATATAATTCACTCGGATGAACTGTTTGCGATGAGTCAAAACAATAGAAATGGTCAGCTAGATCAAGGTGTGTGTGATAGACGACATACAGTTCACTCGGAGGAACTGTTTACGATGAGACAAAACAACAGAAACAATTCAAGTTAACAAGATGTGTGTGATACCCGAAAAATAGGTCATTAATCCGAATTATGTGGGAAGACCAATAATAACACAGACGATTCCTACTAATAAGACGTGTGTGTTGTGGGCAAACGCTTGCTGGTATACAATTGACAGTGGTTGATGGAATCACTGATGGGCTCCGTAGTTTAGTCCTTGTGCATTGTGATTTCTCTGTCTGCACAACATCTATACACTGTCTACAGAACACCAACATATATACTTAGAAGAACATGATTGCATAGCCAAATTAAAAATCAAATTACATGAGTAACTATACACAACAATCACACACACCTAAATAAATAGTTACATGCATACTAAACTAGGAGTGTCGGTGTCAAAACTGGCGGATCTCGGGTAGGGGGTCCCGAACTGTGCGTCTAGGCCGGATGGTAACAGGAGGCAAGGGACATGAGGTTTTACCCAGGTTCGGTCCCTCTCGATGGAGGTAAAACCCTACGTCCTGCTTGATTAATATTGATGATATGGGTAGTACAAGAGTAGATCTACCACGAGATCAGAGAGGCTAAACCCTAGAAGCTAGCCTATGGTATGATTGTTGATGTGTATGTTGTCCTACGGACTAAAACCCTCCGGTTTATATAGACACCGGAGAGGGTTAGGGTTACATAGAGTCGGTTACAATGGTAGGAGATCTGAACATCCGTATCGCCAAGCTTGCCTTCCACGCTAAGGAAAGTCCCTTCCGGACACGGGACGGAGTCTTCAATCTTGTATCTTCATAGTCCAGGAGTCCGGCTGAAGGTATAGTTCGGCTATCCGAACACCCCCTAATCCAGGACTCCCTCAGTAGCCCCTGAACTAGGCTTAAATGACGACGAGTCCGACGCACAAATTGTCTTCGGCATTGCAAGGCGGGTTCCTCCTCCAAATACTTCATAGAAGATTTTAAACACAAAGATGGTGTCCGGCTCTGCAAAATAAGTTTTCCACATATTGCCATAGAGAGAATAATATTTACACAAATCTAATCTGCTGACGTATTCCGTAGTGCGACACACCACAGCCAAGCCTTTATCCGAGTCGTTTCATTATCCCACCTCAGCGCGTCATGCGAGGCGGTTTCCTTGGCACGTCTTGTCAAAGCAGAGATCGTGCCCCCTTATTCCGGGATTCTCATCAATACGGGCGTGGGTAACCCAACCGCGCCTTTGATTACGGCGCTTGGAGATAAGCAAGTTTTACCAGGCTGGTGGGGACATGTAGTCGCGTCCACCCATATAAGGGGATAAGGATCCACCTTTTCACCCACGCCTTCTTCCTCCTTTGCCTATCCATTCTTGCGCACTCGAGCTCCAGCGCCCATGTCCGCACTACCACCTCAACCTTCTCCAGTCATGTCCGGAGCAGGAGGCAACTGGATGGTCTCCTCTGTCACGGATGGACACATCAAAAAGCTGAGGAAGGACGGATATCTGGCTAGCAACATCGCGCACCGGCTTCCCGAAAAGGGGCAGCTCATCCCCACTCCTAGGCCCCATGAGAGGGTGGTATTCCTCCCCCATTTCCTCCGCGGACTGGGCTTCCCTCTGCATCCATTTGTCCGGGGGATCATGTTCTACTATGGCCTGGATTTCCACGATCTGGCCCCGAACTTCGTCCTCAACATCTCGGCGTTTATCGTCGTGTGCGAGGCTTTCCTCCGCATCCACCCCCATTTCAGCCTATGGCTTAAGACTTTCAACGTCAAGCCGAAGGTGGTGCGCGGCAGCCAAGCGGAGTGCGGCGGTGCCATGGTTGGCAAGATGGCCAACGTCCTGTTGCTCGAGGGCTCATTTGTGGAGACCCTGAAGGGGTGGCAATCATGATGGTTTTACGTCACCGAGCTGCGTGACACCGAATGGGTCGCACCCCCTGAGTTTCGATCCGCCCCCCCTACGCGGCTCACCTCCTGGAAGGAGACAGGCCTGTCTTGGGGTAAAAAAGGAGAGCTGGTCGGACTCCAAAAATGCATCCAAACCCTGGTGGACAAGAAGCTCAAGCTTTTCAACATATTCCAGGTTATGCTCATCCTCCTGATCCTCCCGTGTCAACGACGGGCCTTCAACCTGTGGGAGTTTGACCCGACGCAGCATCGAACTCTAAACAGACTCTTCGACATGACGTACGAAGATGCCTAGAGGATGCTTTTCAAGGGAGCCGAGGCTCCCGTATCCGCTGCCGAGGATCGCGGATTCAGTACTCAGCATCACGCTCATGCGGTAAGCTGTTTTTGTCCTTTTACAGGGTATCAGTTTTTCACAGTTTGACTCTATGCGGGATCTAAGCTCCCTTATCTTTGACAGGATTGGGAGGTGACGTCCGGATAGATCAACTGTCCGGCTCCTTCGCCCGAAGGCCCATCAGACGCTCGCTTGGCGAAGCTGCTGGTTTCGGCACCCTATGTGGTGCCGGAGAAGAAGGCCACGAAAAGGGCCACGGGGACTCGAAAGAGCGCCCGTCGCCAGGAGGTGTCGGATTCATCATCCGACGGTCCCAAAGCGCCTTCCTCTCGCGAAGACGAGGAGGAATAAGAAGAAATCTCTCCCCCTCCAATGGGAGGAGAGAAGAAAAGGAAGGCCGCCCTCCCTGAGGAGGCCGGAGGGTCCAAGAAGGGGAAAACCCTTCCTCCGGACTACTCCGCCAACGCCGACGACGGCGGAGAGGGGTGGCATCCCAGGGCCAAGCCCCTGGCAAAATCGTAAGTATCCGGATAGCGGAGCAATTCATAGTATTCGTTTATTGCTCAACTTACCCTTATGTCGAATATGCTTATGCAGCCCACCCAAAGACCGGCTCGACGCATCGTCGAGCGTCTCACTGGACTCGTCGGATGTGAACTCACTTCCGACGGCTTCCTCCCCCCGCCCTACGGACGACACCGAGGTGTTGTCCCAACAGGTTTCCAGCAGGGAGGAGGTGGTCCTGGAGGCGCCGCAAGGCGACCTCCCGGACTCCAGGAGTAAAGGGGATGAAACCCCCCAGGGCTCCAAGTCCGGCTCTAGGCCGAACACCGCTCCGGAACCTTTAAAGGTTCCGGAGTCCGGCGGGGGACCTCCTCCCAAGAGGAGCAAGTCCACCGTGCCGGCGGCCCCCGTCCAACCGGAGGCGCCGGACAATATGTTGGAGGCGCTCCAAGGCGCCTCTATCGACGAGGAGCACCGCGGTATTATGAGTGCGGTGGTCCAGAAGGTTCAGTCCGCCAAGAGCAGACTGACTGAAGCTTGTACTAGCCTTTTGACAGGCTTTGAGGTAAGTAAATAATGTGTAAATAATATTACCGCATAGACAGTAGCCCCTGATGCTCTGTTGGGCGTTCGGGAAGAAAAGCCGAATAGAGGATCAAAGAATTCGCAGGAGTCTAACAAAAGGAGTCAATATTCAGGCTTCTCTGCTGGCGTCCACCGTACTGACTGCGGAAGTGGACACGCTGAAGCAGAGCCTTGAGAAGTTCGAGCAAGAGCTCGGGCGTGCCAAGAAGCAGCTCGAGGAGAAGGAAGGTAAGAAATACCTTGGTTGAATATGTATATATAAAAAGGTGCAATTGCAAGAAATGACAGGATTAACATGGCTATTGTAGGGGCCACATCTGAGGTGGCGACCCTTAAGCAAGCGCTGCTCGAGGCCGAGAAGAGTGCGGCCGCGGAGCGCACCGAGCGGGAGAGGTATGAGGCCGAGGTTGGCAAGGTGCGGCATGAGCTCCAGGTTCTCATGAAGAAACATGAGAGTTTGGAGCTTGACTCGAAGACGCGAGCGTCCGAGCTCGCGGTGGCTATTGAAAATGCCAAGTCTGCCAAGACCGAATCCCAGAAAACCCTCCAGGAGTTGGATGAGGTGAAGAAGATAGCGGCGGGTAAGGCATTCTTTATGCAAAGTAAACACATAAACGTGAGTTACTTGATACTTACCCGAATCCGGAGCTCTCCAGGGGCATTTGCAGATCTTCCCCGGAGTGTATCCGATGCCGCCGCATTCTATCGAGCCGAGGAGGGCAGCTCGACGGAGAAGGTGTTCTGGTCTCAGTATGCTGAGGCCGGACACCCCGTGCCCCTGAGCGACCAGCTGAAGCAACTGGTCGAGCTCCACAAGGCGGCCGAACAGGCCATGAAGGGCCTCCTAGTTCGGCTGTGGCCTGGAGAGGCTCTGCCTGGGAGCTATTTCGGGCTGGTGCGGCGGCTGGTGGAGGCCTGTCCAAGGCTCGAAGTCATCAAGCGCTCCGTCTGTATTGAAGGTGCCCGTAGGGCCTTTGCCCGTGCTAAGGTGCACTGGGGCAGGCTGGATGCGGAGAAGCTTGTGAAGGACGGGCCACCAGCGGGGAAAGAGCATCGCAAGCCCGAAAATTACTATAAGGATGTTCTGAAGGGTGCCCGCCTTGTGGCGGATGAATGTACTAGGGATGTAATTTTTGAGTAAAACTCGCTCGTTTTTGTCCTGTGCGCTGAAAACTTGTTCATATGCGCTGAGCAATGCTGCTTGAATTTAAAATATTACCTTCTGTGCGGCTGTTTTATCAATACTGAGAGATGGCGAGTCGTCGGCTTCTGCCCCCTTGCCGCTAGTGCTGGGGTGTTCGGGGATAAACCTGGGCGCTCTTTTTCCCATATTTGGGTCCTTCGAGGGAGGCGCTCAGCCCAACGAACGAGGCAATCGGACTATAATGCGTGAACACTCTCACTTAGCCATAGAATTCTATAATTTTAAATTTCGGCGAAGCCCCTAGTATTCGGAAGACCGAGTTCGGGGCGCTATCCACGCCTTGGCCGGACAGAGCCGACTCCTCGCCCTAAGCGGCATAAGTCTTTAGGGACTCGAAAAAAACCTCTCGAACAGCGACCAGCTCTCGCTTCATCATGACAGTCAGTTTTAGCTTTCTCCACTGAGGTGCTCGGCCCAGCTCAACTGGGGCACAATCGCAGTGGTTCTCCTAGTGCTACCTTAGCCGATATAGCGGAACGTAAGGCACCAAAACATAGGAGCCGGGCAAACCCAACTATTGACCCAAGACATGATTCGGAGCCGATGCATATAGTGCTATAAGTTCGGGGTGCCGCACTTGTGAAAGTGTTCGGACTTCTCACACCATATTGAGGGGTGCTAAAAGCCCCTGGCGTATTTTGGCCGTACCAAGTTGTACGGGTGCAACATGTCGTTAAGGAACATTTATTTATAAAAAGATAATGCAAAAATAGACAAAAGCTATGCATTGTTTATTAAAAATAGCTGCGATCAAAGCAGAACGATACAAGTAACGCGATAAACGAAAAGTTGGACTATTTAACATGTCTGCTCCAGGGGCAAGCTGCGTAATAGTATGCGAAACAGGTATACTACTCGTGATAGAGACCACCTGGGATTTCTGTAATGCAGCATGGCTTGTCTGCTTCCCTGGTTCTTGCGTCGTTTATGCGGTAATTGAACTGCCGAACAGGCCTTCCAAAGAGTATAGTCCTGGAAGTAAGAGAAAAGTAAAAAAAATCGGCAGCCCCTGGTGCGATTTAAGCCGTGTTTTGGGCGTGCCGTGATGGTGCCCCTCCCCCTATGCCCATGGTATTTCCAGAGCGTAGTTATGTACGCGAAGTACTGGCGTCGCCTTTTTGCGAGGGTTGGGGTTGGGGCTGCATTGCTACGCCTGCTCGGAACGTGCTAGGCGGTCTTGTTGTAGGTTACTCCGGGCGCGCTTGACGGTGTCCGGACGTTTAATGGCCGGACTGGAGAACTGCGTGGAGAGGCTGCTTTGTACTTCCGCTGCAAGGGCCGCCGTGTGCTCCTCCGTTCGGAGGGAGCGTTCGGTGTTTCCGTTGACCGTAATTACTCCATGTGGGCCTGGCATCTTGAGCTTAAGGTATGCGTAGTGTGGTACCGCATTGAATTTGGCGAATGCGGTTCGTCCGAGCAGTGCATGATAGCCACTGCAGAATGGGACTATGTCGAAGATCAATTCCTCACTTCAGAAATTATCCGGGCATCCGAAGACCACTTCAAGTGTGACTGAGCCTGTACAGTTGGCCTCTACACCTGGTATTACGCCTTTAAAGGTCATTTTAGTGGGCTTAATCCTCGAGGGATCGATGCCCATTTTTTGCACTGTATCCTGGTAAAGCAGGTTCAGGCTGCTGCCGCCGTCCATGAGGACTCTAGTGAGATGAAATCCATCAATAATTGGGTCTAGAACCAATGCGGCAAATCCGCCATGACGGATGCTAGTGGGATGGTCTCTTCGATCAAAGGTGATCGGGCAGGAGGACCATGGGTTGAACTTTGGGGCGACTAGCTCTACCGCGTATACGTCCCTTAACGCGCGCTTCCGCTCCCTTTTGGGGACGTGGGTGGCATATATCATGTTCACCATCCGCACTTGTGGGGGAAAACCCTTCTGTCCATTGTTGTTCGGCGGCCGGGGCTCCTCGTCGTCATCGCTATGCAGCCCCTTGTCTTCATTGTCGGCGCTTAACTTGCCTGCCTGCTTGAACACCCAACAATCCCTGTTGGTGTGATTGGCCGGCTTTTCGGGGGTGCCATGTATTTGGCACAAGCGGTCGAGTATTCGGTCCAAGCTGGACGGGCCCCTAGGATTCCTTTTGAATGGCTTTTTCCGCTGACCGGATTTAGAGCCTCTGAATCCGGCATTAACTGTCATATCCTCAGCATTGTCGCCGTTAATGTGGCGCTTCTGCTTGTTGCTCTTGGCCTGCCACTAATGTCTGTGGTGTCCGAACTACCAGGGTTCTTGGTCATATTGTTGCTACGAGCAAGCCAGCTGTCTTCTCGCGTGCAAAAGCGGGTCATGAGTGTCGTGAGTGCTGCCATAGATTTCGGCTTTTCCTGTCCGAGGTGCCGGGCCAGCCACTCGTCACGGATATTGTGCTTGAAGGCTGCTAGGGCCTCAGCGTCCGGACAGTCGACTATTTGATTTTTCTTTGTTAGGAACCGTGTCCAGAATTGCCTGGCCGATTCCTCTGGCTGCTGAATTATGTGACTTAGGTCATCGGCGTCTTGGGGTCGCACATAAGTGCCCTGGAAATTGTCGAGGAATGCGGCTTCCAGGTCCTCCCAACAACTGATTGATCCTGTTGGCAAGCTGTTGAGCCAATGCCGAGCTGGTCCTTTAAGCTTGAGTGGGAGGTATTTGATGGCGTGAAAATCGTCGCCGCGGGCCATGTGGATATGAAGGAGATAATCCTCGATCCATACCGCAGGGTCTGTTGTGCCATCATATGATTTGATGTTTACGGGTTTAAAATCCTCGGGGATTTGATGATCCATTATTTCGTCTGTAAAGCACAGTTGGTGTGCGGCGCCTCTGTATTGGGCGATATCATGACGTAGCTCCAATGAGCTTTGTCTACTGTGTTCGGTCCTGCCGAATTTGTGGCCGGCGTGATGGTTACTGTCTCGAGTCGTGGGGTGCCCACGCGATCCGTAGGTCGATCGTGTTTGCCTTGCCTTGTCCTCCAACATGTCTCGTAAGTCCGACGCATACTCTCGTGCCTTGGTATGGGGTGCGGCTTGAGTGGAGGGCCGGGAGGCCTCTCTGTCGCGGCCACGAGGTGGCCATTTGGCCGCGTCAAGTGCTTCCTCCTCTAATCGGGGTAGCAACCTGTGCTTTGGGAAACTCTTGGAGGGGCGTTCGAGTTTATGCTCTTCGGCCGCAAGGACTTCAGTCCATCTGTCGACCAGCAAATCTTGATCGGCTCTGAGCTGTTGCTGTTTTTTCTTGAGGCTTCTTGCCGTGGCGATAAGCCTGCGTTGGAAACACTTTTGCTCAACGGGATCCTCTGGCACGAGGAATTCGTCGTCGTCGAGGCTTGCCTCGTCTTCGGAGGGAGGCATATAATTATCGTCCTCGACTTCTCTGTCTGCCGCTCTCTCATGAGGGCTGGTTTCTCCATCCTCCTGTGCTAAACCTTGTTGGAGGGGGTTTTCTTCGGCACTCTCCGGAGTATTATTATCTCCCGTGCTGGAATCACCGTTTTTGTGTTGGCGGGATTTTGAGCGGCGCCGCTGATGCCGGCGCTTTTGCTATTTCTTGGAGGGGTCATCCTCCGCTGTTCCATCGCCCTCTCCCTCTTTTGGGGTGTCCACCATGTATATGTCATATGACGAGGTGGCTTTCCAGGGCCTAGTAGGCGCTGGTTCTTCATCATCTCCTTCATCGGTGTCCATACCGTCGATGTCTTCGGAGTCGAAGTCGAGCATGTCGGTTAAGCCATCGACAGTGGCTACAAAGTGGGTGGTGGGTGGGTTTTGAATTTCTTCATCGTCCGTCCCCCAACCTTGCTGACCGTAGTCCGGCCAGCGCTCTCCTGATAAAGAGAGAGACTTCAGTGACTTCAGGATATCGCCGAAAGGCGAGTGCTAAAAGACGACCGCGGACGTGAACTCCATGATCGGCGCCCAATCGGATTTGATCGGCAGGGGCGCGGAGGGTTCGGAGTCCGGCGAAGAATCCGGCCCCATGGAGTCACGAGTCTTGCAGAGTACGGGGCTGGTGTTCGGCTCAACCGCCGTTGGGATCACAGCCCCCGAGGTGGCGTCCAACCGCCCATCCTCGATCGGTGCGGTTGGCTCCGAACTAAGGGTCGGAGCCGACGCGGGTGCGGCCTCTAGGGCACTGTTCGGCGGCAGGGCTAGATCATGCTCGTCGTGATAGTGCGGCACGCTCAGCAGTGGTTCGAATCCGTCGAAGATCAAGTCCCCACGGATGTCAGCCGTGCAGTTTAAACTTCCGAACCTGACCTGACGGCCAGGGGCGTAGCTTTCGATCTGCTCTAGATGGACAAGTGAATTGGCCCGCAGTGCGAAGCCGCCAAAGACGAAGATCTGTCCGGGGAGGAAGGTCTCACCCTGGACTGCATCGCCATTGATGATCGTAGGAGCCATCGGGCCTGACAACGACGGCACAGAGGAACTCTCAATGAAAGCACCAATGTCAGTGTCAAAACCGGCGGATCTCGGGTAGTGTCGTGGTTCTAACTCTGACAGTGATGTAGGGGGGTATGTATGGAGAGGCTAGATCTCAGCTATTGGGAAGTTGTAAACACACAAAGATGTATGAGTTCAGGCCCTTCGTGGAGGAAGTAATAGCCCTACGTCTCGGTGCCCGGAGGCGGTCGACTGGATTACTGGCGTGTGAATAACAGGGGTGCGAACCCTCCATACTGAGGAGGGGGGTGGCTTATATAGAGTTCGCCGGCCCTCTCCTCCCCTCAGTAATGCAGGGTTTAAGGTACATTTAAGGTCGGGCGTTACTGGTAACGCCCCTAATAAAGTGCTATAATGACCATAAAGACTACTTAACAGCTGACCGTTTGCCTGCGGAGTGACTACAGGTCTCCTGGCGGTCGAGTGGTTGGCTTCATGGTCGAGTGATAGCTTTCTGGTCGAGTGTCTTGAATCCATCGAGTGGGATACCTTCAAGTCGATTGAAAGGTGACTTCTCCTAGGGATGTCCTAGGGTAGGGCTCCTTGGACAGGTCCGTGCCCCTACCCTAGGTACATGGCTTCATCAGGTAGGAGGTCCCGAACTGTGCGTCTAGGCCGGATGGTAACAGGAGGCAAGGGACACGAAGTTTTACCTAGGTTTGGGCCCTCTCGATGGAGGTAAAACCCTACGTCCTGCTTGATTAATATTGATGATATGGGTAGTACAAGAGTAGATCTACCACGAGATCAGAGAGGCTAAACCCTAGAAGCTAGCCTATGGTATGATTGTTGATGTGTATGTTGTCCTACGGACTAAAACCCTCCGGTTTATATAGACACTGGAGAGGGTTAGGGTTACATAGAGTAGGTTACAATGGTAGGAGATCTGAACATCCGTATCGCCAAGCTTGCCTTCCACGCCAAGGAAAGTCCCTTCTGGACACGGGATGGAGTCTTCAATCTTGTATCTTCATAGTCCAGGAGTCCGGCTGAAGGTATAGTTCGGCTATCCGAACACCCCCTGATCCAGGACTCCCTCAAGGAGAAACGATCATCTAATGATCTACTTCTTATGATGTTGCCACCAATGCTCTATGGCTCAATCGCTCGCCTGGGGTAGGATGAAGGCACTTCCTAATTGACGGTGTCTTGGACTAGGGGGTACTCATCACGTCGTCTCCTGACCTATGGGTCGGGCTGAGGACCCCATGGCGGTTCACTAATGAGCCACTTTGGGCAGCCCATGCCGCATACAAGGAATACTCCACAAGACTTGGCGCTCGAGCCAAAGACTCTCCTAAAACCCTAGGCCTCTGGTGTGTTATATAAACTGAGGCCAGGCTAGTCAATACATGATATAATATTCATTAGAACAATCTCGCGGTAGATACATGTACTCTGTACTATACCCCATATGAATACAATCAAAAGTAGGACGTAGGGTTTTACCTCCATCGAGAGGGCCCGAACCTGGGTAAAATCCCGTGTCCATGTTACCATCGCTCCAAGATGCCTAGCTTAGGACCCCTACTACGAGATATGTCGGATATAGAACCGACATTGGTGCTTTCATTGAGAGTCCGCTAGGCGATCGTCACAGTTTGATGAGATTTTCAAATGACGCCAAATCAGGTGTTGCTCTTTCAGTTTATTTTGTTTTACATAGATCAATTTGTTTGCGAAAAGATCTCTGCTTTCCCGTGCTATTTTGTCTGTAGAAGAATTTCTAGGTAGCCTTGAGTGCGGCAGCTAGCCATCTATCCCAGGTAAAACATATACGGATGACCTCGATGCGCATGCAAACCTTCGATAGAAGGCGCGCATGGGTATGGTGGCGTTCCTACAGTAGCGGTGGAAGGATGTCTAGCGGCCGAGCTCTACGGGAAGATCAGATCGGGCCGATCTGGGCGTTGCCTGATGTAAAAAGAACTATACCATTACAGTTTTTTAGGTTCCGCACATGGTCCTCACAAGAGCCACAGCGCCCGGATCCTTTTTCAGGTTCGCATGGGGTCAAGTGATGACACACTATAGTTCCTCATCACGTGATCTACCAGGGAAGTCAATAAATTCCTTAAATATAATACTCCCTCTGTAAACTAATATGAGAGCGTTTAGAATACTAAAATAGGGATCTAAACGCTCTTATATTAGTTTACAGAGGAAGTACTATTTTTCTAAGTACAACACTTCCGTCAAGGTTTAATTAATGAATAGCATCTCAGCTTTTGCTTTACTAATTCACGTGAAGGCAAAATTTAATGCTTGACTTTTGTTGCTCTTTGTCAATTGCCATTACAACTTCTCGTTGAGGCCGGTCTGATTTGACACTAGATCACATGGGACGTAGAAGAATTTCCTCTTTGCTCCACTACACGCAGAATAAATCCAGCCTTTCGTCGGATTTCTGACCTGTGTCGACATCTCCATGCTGCCACTCCGTTAGGCAGACCTTTGCGCCCATGCCACATTTCTTTAATTACTCACTTCACTTAAATTAATTAAGTAGAAGATTTTTTCCGTTATTGGTATTACTTTTGGGCTGCCTGTTATGTGTGTGCAGGCAATTGACTTCGGTTGCGTCACACCATCACCTTGGCATGCCGACTTCGTCGTCCCACCTCCGCCGACCTATTTTCGACACATCGGCTAGCGCGGGGGATCTGGCGTTGCCCTGCCGACCTACTCCATCACCTCAGCTGGACTAGGGGTTCCACCATATCTTCATGAACTTACTCTCAGGACTTCGGCGTCACCAACCGACCAACTTCGTAACGTTAGCTAGACTGGGGGCTCCACCTCGCCACATCAACAGCATTGTGTTGCCACTTCAGTGAGCCGAGCTCTTCACTCGGTCACCTCGGGCTTGGGGCTGGGACCTTGGTGTAGATTTATTTTACTCCTACATCTATATATGAAATCAGGTGCTATCTTTTCAATTAGACATATCAGTCACCAGTTGAGTTCATCAAGAATTTTTTCTGCCAGTCTTTTCGATTGTGTTCGCAGATTACAACTGGGGTCTAGACTGTGACATCTGTGCACTATTTCATCTGATGATGGCGATGAGTGAAGTTAATTCAATATGTAGCAGCACTACAACTTTTTTACTTTCTAGGTGCTGCATACGCAACCTGACTGTTTCCATGATCGTGATACCATGGACTATTCGGCCATGACTTGGCCGACCTGACGCACCGTGGCACACGTTATGAATCCGCATTCGCTTCACCTGTCATCCAAATAAGTCAGGTTATATTTTTCATGTTAAAGTTGTATTGCATAAATTATTTGTACCCACACATGCTCTGCTAGTTTGTACTGTCTTATGTACGTAGATCACTGTGGTCGCCATCCGGAGTGTTCCAGGCTGTTGTCGTTGCTCTAGTCCGCAGCTCGGTCTTTCGGACGAATTCACACAACATGGCCTGGTCACCGCCGTCATGCCGTCAAGCTAAATTCGGCATTCAGACTATATTTCTCAAATTATTTATTTTATACCATTTTTTTCTCTTTGTCTTGCGCTACTTCGTGCATGCAAGATAATCAGCTACGGCTATGTTATGTTGGGCAAGCTGATGTCAGCATCGGCCAGATAGTGACGTCGCCCCACTGGGTCAACCTCCTATTCTCATAATCAACTTCAGAGGCGTCACACGATCACTTCAGCGTCACCCTGTCGACCTACTTTGTCTCCTTGGCTAGACTGGGGGACTTCGCCTCGCCACATCGGTGGTGTCACTTCATCAAGCCGAGCTCTTTGCTCGGCCACCTCAGGACCGGCTTGGGACCTGGAACCTCGTCCCGCAGCAAGCTCGGCATGCGTCATCACCACCGAGCACCTTAACCAGCTAAGTCGCTTTCATGCTCAAATTTTTTAATTTGTTCAGTTCGACCAAACTTTATATTTATGTTAAACAAAAAAAACTTAGTTTGTTAAAAACAAGGTTAGTTAAAAACCACTTTTCTTTTCCCATGTCAATTGAGGGCTATTAAATTTATATGAGCTGTTTTATGATAAGTGTGTTTTCTTCTAAGTCGTTGCAAAGTATTTTGTTATCACTCCTTTCTCGACTCGAGTGTGTGGTCAATAGCCAGATGGCCTAGTATCTCTCTAAAGTCGCTCGGGTTTGGTTTGCTAAACTGGCCTTGGAAACGCACTCCGCCTTCGGGATAGGGAGGTTGAAGCCGAAGGCTAATCCACTTGAAGTCTAGAGACCGGATGTGTCATGTTAAAGCATGACAGAAGCATAATTTTTTAAGACTAATTTTGGATTGGCACCGAACACTTGATTTAGTTCGGACGTCAAGTTTTTACTGAAGTTTTTTGGTTTTCCAAGCCTGTGACACTTTTAAACTATTTGTGTGTTTTCGGCATAAGTCTCGCAGTGCAACACCGGACAACTTTAGAGATTCGGCAAAAACATTCTCGGGCTATTGCTATATATGCATCCGTTTCGAATTGTGTCTTCTGTCAATAGTTGGGTTGCCCGGCTCTTGTACTTGCCTCCTAAGTTCCGCTTTGTTCGGCTAGGTGTGCAAAGGGAGAACGACTGCGATTGTGCTTCCACCTCAAATGGTTAAGAACCTCAGTGGAGAAAGCCAAAAACTGACTGTCACAATGGGCGTAAACTGGTCAGTGATCCGACGATGGTGTCAAACTATAGATCGATACCGATTACCCCGTGTTAAATGATGGGACTTTCATAACATTGGCCGAAGTGTTAATGGCTAGACTTCGGTCAGTGCCGAACACTAACCGGGGGCTCGTAGCTAGCTTCCCCAGTTTAACTCTCCTATGACTAAGTGAAAGTTATAAAGCCCACATATTTGATTGCCTTGTTTCCGCTAACACAACCGCCTCCGGGCACAGAGACGTTGGCTAAGGGTTGTCTGGTTAGTACGGAAACACCCTGCGTAGTATCTACAAAGGGGTAGAAGCCGACGATGGGCCACTTTCATATTATAAACGGTCGCAACGGAGTCAAAATAAACGTATATCATCAGCGTTTGTAATCAATATACGAGCACTGCCTTCCGTAGTTATCATTGTAAAGCCATAAACATGCATCAATTTGACTCAAGATTTTGGCCAAGCTGGGTTGCCTGGCTCCTGTGCTTACCCCTATGTTCCCGATTGTTCGACTAGGCGGTAAAGGGAGCACCTCTGTGATTGTTACTACCGGGTCATCCAAGTTAGTACTCCCTCCGTCCGGGAAAAGTTGTCCAGAGCTTAGTTCATTTCAAATTTTACAAAAAAAACCTTTCGGTTTTAAATCTAGTGCTAATCCTCCCCTCACCTCTGCTTCTTCCTCCTTCGACCAAGCGGCCATCGTAGCCACCGCCGGCAGCCGCCGTAGAAAGAGCGGGCGACCACCTCCGCCGACGCCCACCTGCGCCGTAGCCCACCTGCGGTTGCTCAGCCGCTACGAACGTGGGCCGTCCGCACAGAGGCGAGCTGCCCCACCGCTGCGAACATGGGCCGTCCGCATGGAGGCGAGCTGCCCCGCCGCCCAGCTGAGGCTGCTCCTCCAAGGCGACCACCTCGACGGGCGCCTCCTCCTCGTGGCCCTGCTCGCGTCCCTGGCCCTGCTCGCCGGTTCCTCACCCCCACGGCAACCCCAGCCGCCGCTGCCGACCCCGGTCGCCGCTCCCCTCTTGAAGAATTCGGCAGGCAGGGCAAGGCGGATCTTCCCCGATGGAGAGAGGACCATGCAAACCTGCTGATGCCACAGCCGATTGCTTCTGCTGATTGCGTCTGCTGATTGCCTCTGCTGATTGCTTCTGCCCTCGACTGCTGATTGCTTCTACTGATTGCCTCTGCCCTCGAGCACCTCGACTGCTGATTGCCTCTGCTGCTGCTGTTGGCTGCAGCTACAGTGCCAATTGCAGTATCAATTTCATTTTGTCAAAGAAGTACTCCATCAGCGTCAATTGCAGTGTTAATTGGAGTATTAAAATTCTCAATTGCAATGTTGATCTACTGCTGATGTTATCTGAAATTTAAAGTGTTTTGTGTCTGTCAATCATACTCCATTCAGTGTCCTGTGTCAGAAATTTGGTGAAGTGAAGGTGAGGTGAAGTAACTGAATTCACTAGCATAATCTGAATCAAACAAAGCATAGTTTGAATTCACTAGCATAACCTGTTGTAGAAACTAGAATGAGCCTTCTTTTTTTACCCGCCCCCGACCCCGACGCCTCTGGTACTCCGCCTCTGTTCCTGCAAAATCTTGATCACATTAGAGTAAATTGTTCATTTGTTCCTGCGAAAGCTTGAATGTAATCAAAATTAACAGGTTATACAAAGAGTTTAATTGATACAGAGAGTTTAATTGGATTACAATCGAAATTCATTGTCAGGGTCAAAATTCAAAGTATTCCATGCTTGTCCAATGAATTAAAAACATGTCCCTAAAATTGGAATATTTGAATTAGCTAGGTTTATTCTTCTTCTTCTTCATAAACAGAAAAAGATGAATATTGCTGGTCTACTTCATAAACAGAATATTCTTCAGTAAACACTTGTAAATCTAGAGTGGTTATAAACTTATTTTCTGGAATCATCAATGTGCATTGCTGGTACTAAAAATGCACATTGCTCATATGTTCAGAGATATAGACAGAGCTAACCAAATGTTCAGAAGATCCTTACTGTAACCAAATCATATGCTAGCTACTGTCTATTGCTTTGCCTATGTTCCTTTACTTTTGAGAATGAGCTAGCTTCTGAAGAAATAAAATGGATACTGTATTAGTCAAAAATAAATGGCTCACTTGTTCCTGGCAGAAAATCAGGACTAAATGTTGTCATCCCTCCTCTGTTGATTTGAGGCACCAGCAGTACGGCAAGAAGAGTTGGCAATTGAAGCAGCAGCGCCACGAATTGAAGAAGCAACAGCAATAGATTAATAGCAACAGCAGGCAATTCTGGAGACAAGAGGGACAACATATCAGCTGAAATAACAACAGCAGATCAACAGAAATAGTAGTAGCTTGCCGGTGGCCCTACTGAATACAGCAACGCAGAGAGCATCAACCAAAATGAACTTTAGTCCATGAAAGTGCAGAGTTTAAGCTCTATTCAGCAAATGAAAACAACAATACAGACTAACTCTCTTGCTCTCTTGCTCGATGGTCTCGACGAGTAATTTAGATTACAGAATAAGAATAAGAACAAGGGCTTGAGGATGTTCTTATGAATTTTGTTGTGTCATGTTCCTTTAAGGAATGGCCATGCAACAGAAGAACTGAGAGAGGGAGTATATGACTTCTCTCAATAAAATTCAATTAAATTATGGAGCTGAATCTGACCTCCAGCTCTACAAACTGAAAATTATGGAGCTGAAAATTATAGAGGCTGTCTCATACAGTAAAATTCAGTGAAATTTTACAGACTGGAAATTATGGAACTGGTTCTGATTTCCAATTTAGACTCCAGACACCACAGGCACCAAAATTGAGCAGGGAGCAGCGAGACCATTAAATTTAGCTAGACAAGATTTCATAGGAGAGAGCTTGTAGGGGTGTGTGCTCTGCACGTACCCTATGAAGAGGAGAGATCCGCCTTCATATCCGCCGGAAAAGGAAAGGTGAGATTTTTCTCTTCCCAATTTGAAATTTTGCCGGCGGCTCCAACATCTACATCGAGGCACTGGTGGAGGCTGACGACGTCTTCCGCGCCGCCCACGACTGCCTCTTCCTCTGGCTGGACGCTGCACCGGGGATGCTGGAGTGGTACACATTCGTCCTCGTCGCGGGTAGGGATAGGAAAATGTGAGTATTTTAGGGAACAAATCGACGGGCAGGGATGGAGGGAGCGGTGGAGCTGCAGGTCGCGGCGGAGCTGCGCGGTGGAGCTGTGGGTTGCGGCGGCGCGGCGTGGTGGAGCTGCGCGGCGTCGCCGGTGTCGCGGGGGAGCAGTGGAGCTGCACGAGCGGAGCTGTCGAAGGGGATGATGGACTGCGGGTTTGGTCGGAGTTTCTTCGAGGGTTTTTTTGCAAAAATATCACGCGGACAACTTTTCTCGAACGGAGGGAGTACCTCAAACTGGGTGAAGCCGAAAGCTAGCCATCTTAAAGGATATAATTGGTTGGCAACGACAGAAGTGAATTTTTTTGGTTCATTAGACCATAGAGTTCTAGAACTTTCCCCAAACTAAATCCTCAATATTTTTCCCCCACATTGACCAGAGGTGAGGTTTCGTGATCATGGTCAGTATGACAACCCAAAGAAAGGAACCGATAGCGGGACTATTTTCTTTGGAAGATGTTTCTTACGTTCAATAGTAATATAAAATATCTCTCCGTGTACCTTTGTTTATAAAACCATATGGCCGGATTGCCTTGTTTGTCATAAATCTTTGCCCTTATAAAGGCTTTATAAAGTAGGCCAAACACTCTTCGACTACTGGCCGAGGAGGTTGAAGCCGATGGTCGGTCTATAAAGTTTTGTACAATACAGATCCGAGCATTAATGATGTAGGGTACTTGGATACATAGAATCATTACACATATTTTGTGATTTTACTCTGGATATCGATCCTTAATTCGGCCACCCGTGCCCGCATTAAGGCTCGAGGGCTACTGGGCTTCGGGCTTATCACTAATATTAAAGGGGCACATCGATCCCTTGATCTGGTGTTGCCACCCGACCAGTGTCTTAGGGGCTACTGCATTGCCTATTCAATGCAGAAAATTCAAAGTGCTCAGTGTTCGGCTTGACCAAACTATGGGCAAAAGCGTATTTGGACAACAATAGGTACCAACTAGGACTTATCCAGCATCAAGCTAATATATTATGGCAACTTCTCAAAACCCTCTCTCAAGGGCCTGTCCGCCAATCACTATCTCCTCTAATGTGCATCTCGGATTTTAGGCCGACACGCACCTTGAGGGCTACTGGCTATATATCTCGTCAGCAAATAAAATAAAATCTAGAAACAATCAGCTCAAGACCAAGGTGGTACACCACCTCGGATGCTGTCTAGCATAAAGCTCGGATACAAATGGTTGGCTCCATAGCGGGCATTTCTGGCATTAAGCTCGGCAGAACTCCTTCAAATTTTTCGAACCAAGGTGATGTATGACACCTTGGATACAGTCCGGCGTTGGAGCTCGGATGCAGTTTGGCGTTGGAGTTCAGCTGCAAGAGGATACCTCAGATGCAGTCCGACATTTGAGCTCAGACGCAAGAGGACACTGCCGCACGGGAACAACTTCAAACCCGAGGTGTGGCATAAAAATAACAAGGCATTGATAAAGGCCGAAAACTTAAAGGGTCTCTTCGGATACCCGACGTGTAAACTCTTCGGATTCACTTCGGCGATCATCAAGATCGAAGATGAGAATATTTATTGAACCAGTTTTCAAGACCGACGATCGAAGATGAAGAACAGTTCGGAAGAATCGAAGAGCTTCCACAACTTGAAGACCGGTTTAGGGGGGCTACTGACGGTGTCCTGGACTAGGGGGTATTCATCACGTCGTCTCCTGACCTGTGGGTCGGGCTGAGGACCCCCATGGCGGTTCACTAATGGGCCACTTTGCGCAGCCCATGCCGCATACAAGGAAGACTCCACAAGACTTGGCGCTCAAGCCAAGGACTCTCCTAAAACCCTAGGCCTTCGGTGTGTTATATAAACCGAGGCCAGGCTAGTCAATAAATGATCTAATATTCATTAGAACAATCTCATGGTAGATACATGTACTCTATACTATACCCCATATGAATACAATCAAAAGCAGGACGTAGGGGTTTACCTCCATCGAGAGGGCCTGAACCTGGGTAAAATCCCATGTCCATGTTACCATCGCTCCAAGATGCCTTGCTTAGGACCCCTACTACGAGATATGTCGGATATAGAACCGACACTAATGTCAACAATCCATATGTACAACTTGTAGCTTGTGTATGCGTCTTGGTCACGTACTAGACATGTTCTTCATCCAGTCTCTGCACCTTAGGCACTGTGCCAGGCGGTCTTGTTATTCTTGCTCTCATCCTCCATGTTCCTGTAGTGTGGGTCGATGATGGCCGAGGCCAGGTCAACCAGGGTGTCCTTGTTCTTTGTGCTGCTCCAAACCTTGTACTGGCCTTGGATGTCGACAAGCTTCTGGCTGCCCAAGTCCAAATTCTTGAGCACCTTTAGATCATTACTGGTGTCCACTATAGCGAACCTGTAGTCGAGACTCCCCCCTGTTGCGCGCGCGATCTGAGTCGTGCATTCTGATTGGCTAGAACCCCAAACCCATGGATCGTACGTCTGCACCGTTGGATGCTCCCAGATCGAACGGAAATCCTCATCCCTTTCATCAGCACATACAGTTCCGACTAGGATTTGATTTATATGCCAAAATGCATGATAAATGCCTAAAAATGTCTTAAATATAGCACATGAGACCCGAAACGTGCCAACAGATCAAACCTGTGGTATAATCGTGATTGCTTACCGTGGGAAAAAAAATTAGAGGTGAAACGATGAACTCACGCCTTCATTTCAAACGAAATTATGTTGTTTGTGCACACGAGCGCTTAGAGGCAACTGTTAGCATAGGCCTTTCCGCACGGTGACCGGGGATATTTTTTTGCCCTTTTCACCTAGGCTGCCAACACGCCCCACCGCCCGCCCGCATTTCACTCAATTAGTCCACCCAATCTCCATCGCCAGCTCCCCCTCGCCGAGATCCATAGCAGAACCCTCTTCGGCGCCGGCGTGCTCAATCCGGCCATGTGCCCGCTCTTCAGCGTCAACCCCACCCCCACTACCGTTCCCAACACGCGGCTGCCCGCGCCTCGCCGTCTTCTTTTGCTTGCCATCCACCCTCGAGCATATTGATCCTGTAACCCTCGCCTCTCCTATGGTCTTGCCGGGTTTTCATTAAGAAACCTCTTAGTAACTACTCTCCATCATGGTGAGGCATATTTCCTTGCAATCCCTCTACCTATTTCATTCCGTATGTTCCCAAATTGGCTATAAAATAACAGAGAGTGTATATATGTTCATTATCTACCTTCCTAACTAGTACATATAAGTTGTATTTGTTCCCATAAGTTACTATCGATTTACAGATCGTGGGCGCCTGAGTCACACAAACTTAACAAATAAACCGTACATTTTCTAAATTATTGCATGGCATGTTTAGATAGCTTGATACCAAGTTGTTAGATTTATGCTTATCCTCCTTTCCTGAGTTCCACATGTGTCCGATGAGCGACAACACTCATGCTTCAGGCGATGTATCTTCATCTGATTCTAACAACCCTAGGTCTTCAGCAGATGGTGAGGGATCAAGTAATCTAGAACGGGATAGAGCTGCAACAATTATCCTTCCGGTCAGGACATAGAGGAACGCTCCAAGGAAGCCCACACACCAGCCTAAAGGTGTATATGAAGTAACCGAGATCGATTTAAAGTCTTGGGCTCCAACTAAACCAGATAAAGCACGCATGAGCTTCAGGAGTGTGTGTTGATTTGTTGGTAGGGCAAGGCTCAACATTAATCTGCAAGGGTTTCATAAGGCTGACATAGAAACACGACAAAGGATAGTCCGAGAGATCATGGGTCACTTCAACGTTCCAGAGCAGTGGAGAATGCAGGTGGAACACGCTGCACTGAAGAAGGCTAGGGATGCTTGGAGAAACTGGATGTACATGTTGTACAAGAAGTACTTGAGTGAAGGCAAGGACCCAATCCCCGCATACCCCCAAATTACAAAGGCAGACCTGGAAGAATACAAAAGGGTCATGGCAACTATAGAGTTTTTTACGAAGAGTGCCAAGCAATCGGAACTTCAGAAGAGGAAAACACACCCCAACCGTATGGGTGTGGCAGGATACTACGGCATGAAACCGATATGGGACCAGGAGGACAAAGAAGCAGTAGCTGCGGGTGGGAAACTGACCTTTAGTGAATCAGAGGCGAACACGCTAGAGACTACTTGCGGGCACGTGCAAGGATGCGTGATGACTAAAATTATTAGTTTGAAAACTCACATGACGAAAAACTATATCGTGTGATGTTAAAGGCTTCCAAGATCCCTGGAGGGTTCTACAGGAACTCAGGGCCATGTGGCATTTTGTCCGATGCTCTAGAAATAAGAGACCCCCCTGGCCGTGCAAGGGGCATAGGTGTTATTGTCCCGCACAAGAGGGCTTTCACACTCAGCAAAGAAGAGAGGCTCAACATGAAAAAAGCAAGGAGTGAAATGGAGCATAATGGATAGTATGAAAGGTTGAGGAAGGACATGTATCCGACTGTTCGAAAGGAAATTGAGGAGTCAATGATGATGTAGAAGACTCTAACACTGATAGATAACCAGCAGATGGGAGGGGAAGTGGGCATGGAGGATGCTGGTTATTGCGCGACAACACCGCACAAGAGTAGTTGTGCATCAGTGATACGCCCACTTTGCAGCATGCTTTTATTACGATATTTATTGCATTATGGGCTGTTATTACACATTATGTCACAATACTTATGCCTATTCTCTCTTATTTTACAAGGTTTACACGAAGAGGGAGAATGCCGGCAGGTGGAATTCTGGGTTAGAAAAGGAGCAAATATTAGAGACCTATTCTGCACAACTCCAAAAGTCCTGAAACTCCACGGAAGTCAGTTTTGGAATATATAAAAAATATTGGGCGAAGAAAGCACCAGAGGGGGCCCACCCATCCGGTGCCCATCTTTGGCTATATGAAGTCTTTCGCCCTAGAAAAAATCATAAGCAAGCTTTTGGGACGAGACACCGCCGCAACAAGGCGGAACCTTGGCGGAACCAATCTAGGGCTCCGGCGTAGCTGTTCTGCCGGGGAAGCATCCCTCTGGGAGGGGGAAATCATCACCATCGATCCTCTCATCGAGGCGGGGGGGGGGGGGGGTCAATCTCCATCAACAACTTCACCAACACCATCTCCTCTCAAACCCTAGTTCATCTCTTGTATCCAATATTTGTCCCAAAACCTCAGATTGGTACCTGTGGGTTGCTAGTAGTGTTGATTACTCCTTATAGTTGATGCTAGTTGGTTTATTTGGTGGAATACCATACGTTCAGATCCTTCATGCATATTAATAACCCTCTGATTATGAACATGAATATGATTTGTGAATAGTTATGTTTGTTCCTGAGGAAATGGGAGAAGTCTTGCTATAAGTAGTCATGTGAATTTGGTATTCGTTCGATATTTTGATGAGATTTATGTTGTCTTTCCTCTAGTGGTTTCATGTGAACGTCGACTACATGAAACTTCACCATTGTTTGGGCCTATGGGGAGGCATTGGGAAGTAATACGTAGATGATGGGTTGCTAGAGTGACAGAATCTTAAACCCTAGTTTATGCGTTGCTTCGTAAGGTGCTGATTTGGATCCATATGTTTCATGCTATGGTTAGGTTTACCTTAATACTTCTTTTGAAGTCGTGGATGCTTGCAAGAGGGGTTAATCATAAGTGGGATGCATGTCCAAGTAAGGGAAGTACCCAAGCACCGGTCCACCCACATATCAAATTATCAAAGTACCGAACGTGAATCATATGAGCGTGATGAAAAGTAGCTTGACGATAATTCCCATGTGTCCTTGGGAGTGTTTTCCTTTATATAAGAATTTGTCCAGGCTTGTCCTTTGCTACAAAAAGGATTGGGCCATCTTGCTGCAACTTATTTACTTTTATTACTTGTTACCCATTACAAATTACCTCATCACAAAACTATCTGTTGTCGATAATTTCAGTGCTTGTAGAGAATACCTTACTGAAAACTGCTTATCATTTCCTTCCGCTCCTCGTTGGGTTCGACACTCTTACTTATCGAAAGGACTATGATAGATCCCCTATAATTGTGGGTCATCAAGCCTATTTTCTGGCGCCGTTGCCGGGGAGCGAAACGCCTTTGGTAGGTGGAATTTGGTAAGGAAAACTTTATATAGTGTGCTGAAATTTACTGTCATTTGTTACTATGGAAAGTAATACTTTGAGGGGCTTGTTCGGGGTATCTTCACCCCGACTAGTAGAGCAAAGAGTTGATCCTCAACCTACTGAACCTACTGAAAATGTTTATTTTGAAATTCCTTTGGGTATGATAGAGAAACTGCTAGCTAATCCTTTTACATTAGATGGAACATTGCATCCCGATTTGCACCTAATCTATGTGGATGAAGTTTGTAGATTATTTAAGCTTGCAGGTATGCCCGAGGATGTTATCAAGAAGAAGGTCTTCCCTTTATCTTTGAAGTGAAAGGCATTGCCATGGTTTAGGCTATGTGATGATATTAGATCATGGAACTATAACCGATTGAAAGTGGAATTTCATCAGAAGTTTTATCCTATGCATCTGGTTCATCGTGATCGTAATTATATATATAATTTTTGGCCTCATGAAGTAGAAATAATTGCTCAAGCTTGGGGGTGGCTTAAGTCAATGTTATATTCATTCCCCAATCATGAGCTCTCAAGAGAAATTATTATTCAAAAAATTTATTCTCGGCTTTCTCTCAATAATCGCTCCATGCTCGACACTTCTTTTATTGGTTCTTTTCTGATGAAGAATATTGAATTCAAATGGGATTTATTGGAAATAATTAAATGCAACTCTGAAGATTGGGAACTCGATGAAGGTAAGGAGTCAGGTATAACACCTAAGTTTGATTGTGTTAGATCTTTTATGCATACCGATGTTTTCCGTGAATTTAGCACTAAATATGGACTTGACTGTGAGATAGTAGCTTCTTTCTTTGAATCATTTGCTACTCATGTTGATATCCCTAAGGATAAGTGGATTAAATATCATCCTCCCATTGAAGTAAAAGTAGTTAAACCTATTAAAGTTGACGAAAAGACTATCACTTATAATGTTGATCCTATTATTCCTACCGCTTATATTGAGAAAGCACCTTTGCCTGCTAGAATAAAGGATCATGCTAAAGCTTCAACTGTGGTTCGTAAGAGTAATACTATAACACCAACACCCTCTGAGCAAATTAAAGTTGAACCTAGTAATGCTATGGTTAAAGATCTCTTGTCCGATAATATTGATGGACATGTTATTTACTTCTATGATGAAGCTGCTAGAATTGCTAGACTCGATACTAAAAATAAACATAGACCTGTTGTAGGCATGCCTGTTATTTCTGTTAAAATAGGATATCATTGCTATCATGGCTTATGTGATATGGGTGCTAGTGCGAGTGCAATACCTCATTCTTTATATGAAGAGATTATACATGATATTGCACCTACTGAGATAGAAGGTATTGAAGTTACAATTAAGCTTGCCAATAGAGATACTATTTCATCGATTGGGATTGTTAGAGATGTTGAAGTCTTGAGTGGGAAAGTTAAATATCCTGCTGATTTTCTTGTTCTTGGTTCCCCACAAGATGACTTTTGTCCCATTATATTTCGTAGACCCTTCTTGAATATTGTTAATGCTAAGATATACTGCGAAAAGGATATTATTTCTGTTGGCTTAGGGGATATGTCTCATGATTTTAATTTTGCTAAATTTCGTAGACAACCCCATGATAAAGAATTGCCTAGTAAAGATGAAATTATTGGTCTTGCTTCTATTGTTATGCCTCCTAATGATCCTTTAGAACAAT
Organism: Triticum aestivum; assembly: GCF_018294505.1. Lineage (NCBI taxonomy): Eukaryota > Viridiplantae > Streptophyta > Magnoliopsida > Poales > Poaceae > Triticum > Triticum aestivum. The sequence goes on from NC_057806.1 coordinate 138,113,058, forward strand.
ATTTGCTAGACCATGAAAATGATATGTCTACGAATGAAAGAAGGGAAATAGATGAAGTATTCTTTAAATAGGGGCCTATTTTGAAACACAACTTGCCTATCGAAATTCTAGGAGATCTTCCTCCACCCAAGGGTGATCCCGTGTTTGAGCTTAAACCATTGCCTGATACTCTTAAATATGCTTATCTTGATGAAAAGAAGATATATCTTGTTATTATTAGTGCTAACCTTTCAGAGCAAGAAGAAGAGAAATTATTCAAAACTCTGAAGAAGCATCATGTTGCTACTGGATATACTCTTGATGATCTTAAGGGCATCAGTCCCACTCTATGCCAGCACAAAATAAAGTTAGAGAAAGACGCTAAACCGGTTGCTGATCACCAACGACGGTTAAATCCTAAGATGAAAGAAGTGGTAAGAAAAGAAATACTAAAGCTTCTGGAGGCAGGTATAATTTATCGCATTGATGATAGTTAGTGGGTAAGTCCTGTCCATTGTGTCCCTGAGAAGGGAGGTATTACTGTTGTTCCTAATGATAAAGATGAATTGATCCCACAAAGAATTGTTACAGGTTATAGAATGGTAATTTATTTCCGCAAAGTAAATAAAGCTACTAAAAAGGATCATTACCCTTTACCTTTTATTGATCAAATGCTAGAAAGATTATCCAAACATACACATTTTTGCTTTCTAGATGGTTATTCTGGTTTCTCTCAAATACCAGTGTCAAAAGAGGATCAGGAAAAGACCACTTTTACTTGCCCTTTCGGTACCTTTGCTCATAGGTGCATGCCTTTTGGTTTATGTAACATACCTGCTACCTTTCAAAGATGTATGACTGCTATATTCTCTGACTTTTGTGAAAAGATTGTTGAGGTTTTCATGGATGATTTTTCTGTATATGGAACTTCTTTTGATGATTGCTTAAGCAACCTTGACCGAGTTTTGTAGAGATGTGAAGAAACTAATCTTGTCTTGAATCGGGAGAAGTGCCACTTTATGGTTAATGAAGGCATTGTCTTGGGGAAGAAAATTTCTGAAAGAGCTATTGAAGTTGATAAAGCTAAAGTTGATGCTATTGAAAAGATGTCGTGTCCTAAGGACATTAAAGGTATAAGAAGTTTCCTTGGTCATGCTGGTTTTTATAGGAGGTTCATTAAAGACTTCTCAAAAATTTGTAGGCCTCTGACTAACCTCTTACAAAAAGATGTTCCTTTTATCTTTGATTATGATTGTGTATAAGCACTTGAAATACTAAAGAAAGCCTTGAATTTTGCACCTATTGTTCATCCTCCTGATTGAAATTTACCCTTTGAAATTATGTGTGATGCTAGTGATTATGTTGTAGGTGTTGTTTTAGGACAAAGAGTTGATAAGAAATTAAATATTATCCAATATGCTAGTAAAACTCTAGACAATGCCTAGAGAAATTATGCTACTACTGAAAAAGAATTTTTAGCATTTGTATTTGCTTGTGATAAGTTCAGACCTTATATTGTTGATTCTAATGTAACTGTTCACACTGATCATGTTGCTATTAAATATCTTATGGAAAAGAAAGATGCTAAACCTAGACTTATTAGATGGGTTCTCCTACTACAAGAATTTTATTTGCATATTATTGATAGAAAGGGAGCTGAGAACCCCGTTGCAGAGAACTTGTCTAGGTTAGAGAATGTTCTTGATGACCCACTACCTATAGATGATAGCTTTCTCGATGAACAATTAGCTGTCATAAATGCTTCTCGTACTACTCCATGGTATGCTGATTATGCCAATTACATTGTTGCTAAATTTATACCACCTAGTTTCACGTACCAGCAATAGAAAAGGTTTTTCTATGATTTAAGACATTACTTCTGGGATGACCCACGCCTTTATAAAGAATGAGTAGATGGTGTTATTAGACGTTGTGTACCTAAGCATGAACAGGAACATATCTTACGCAAGTGTCACTCCGAGGCTTATAGAGGACACCATGCTAGGGATAGAACTGCACATAAGGTATTGCAATTCGGTTTTTATTGGCCTACTCTCTTCAAGGATGCCCGTAAGTTTGTCTTGTCTTGTGATGAATGTCAAAGAATTGGTAACATTAGTAGACGTCCAGAAATGCCTATGAATTATTCACTTGTTATTGAACCATTTGATGTTTGGGGCTTTGATTATATGGGACAGTTTCCTTCCTCTAATGGGTATACACATATTTTAGTTACTGTTGATTACGTTACTAAGTGGGTAGAAGTTTTTCCAACCAATAGTGCTGATCATAGTGTAACATCACAAAATTCTAAATTTTGGAATGTTATATTAAATAAATAGTTTTGATTGTTTGTTTGATTGTGGTGTGGTTGCTTGTGTGAATCTGAGTACATTTTGAAACTTTTTGAAAGTTAAATGAGAGGGAATAAAATGATTTTCCCAAAACTTTCATTTTGCTTTTATGATCTCCATGAATTCAAACTTATTTTCAAATACAAAACCCTAGAGAGAAGATGACATGACTTCTTCCATTTAAATAAATGAAAAGGGTTTTGAGAATATTTGAATTCCATTTGGAACTATTTTAAATTCAGAAACTTTAAGCAACTCAATGATTTTCATGAGAGAAGATAAAATGACTTCTTCAAAACATATGAAATATGAGTTGGGAGTTTCAAAAAAATCAAATTTAACGTCCCTTTGAAATTATTTTCAATTTGGAGATATTTGGTTTTTATTCAAATTATTTGTCTTCAAAAACAAAATATATGGAAATTAGGGTAAAATGATTCCCTACAGTAGAAAAATGGAGAGAAATAAATTTGAAATTATTTTGGTATTTTTAAAATGATTTTTATTAGGTTTTATTGCAACAGTAGCAATGTTTGCTTTATTTCGAATTTTGTGGATTTTATTTGATGCTAGAAAAATGTTCATATTGTATAAATTTTTCTTCGGAAAATTTGGATATATAATATGCCTATGGAAAATTTTCAATTTATTTTTTATTTTCCGTTTACCCCTTTTCTGTTTTTATAAAAAAAACTTTACGAGCGACCAACTGCTATCCATCGCCAGTATGTGCAACATAGCGAGCAGGCCGGGCTATATTATTTTTTCGGTTGTCCTTCAATTTATTTATTTTCTCTTCAAGAAAAATATAGTTTTCTTTTCTAAAGAAAAGATAGAAAAGAACTCTGCGCACACGTGCAGGCCGGCCGAAGGTTCATGCAGCGGCGTCTCTTTTCATTGTTTTTCTAATCACTTTCGTCTCCCTTTTTTTCTACGTTTATGTGATGGCCTGGCTTATTAGGGATGATAGACTACTCATATCAATAAGGAATTCCTTCTTTTCTGGTAGCCCATTCGGACAGAACTCCAAAGTTAAGCATGCTCAGCTTGAAGTAGTGTCAGGATGGGTGACCGACCGGGAAATTGCTCCCGGGTGCGCATGAGTGAGGACAAAGTGCGCAGAAAAGACTAGTATTGATTTGTGGGGCCAGTCTAGATCCCGCCAGGAGTAACGACCACCGGCGGGTGTGTCCGGGGCGTTACAAGTTGGTATCAGAGCAGACCCTCGCGGTTACACGGATTTGTTGCGGACAGGTGCGTGGTCATGTTGTTCATGACGTTTGTGACCCGTCATGGCAGACGGCATGGCACATGTACTGGACTGGAAGCACAGACGTATGTGCCAAGAGGGAACGTTCGTGTGGCCCGATGAGGACGTCGGTTCCTCTGAGTGGGTCGTCGGTTCCTCTGAGTGGCGGTGTATGTGATGGCCTGGCTTATTAGGGATGATAGACTACTCATATCAATAAGGAATTCCTTCTTTTCCGGTAGCCCATTCGGACAGAACTCCAAAGTTAAGCGTGCTCAGCTTGGAGTAGTGTCAGGATGGGTGACCTTTTCCATCTAGAAATATAGACCTATAGAGCCTCAAAAAATTATCCGATTCGGGTTAAATCAATATTTTAGTTTGACTAGATTCACTAAAGAAAAATATATTTCTTCTCTCTGGCAGGACTTCTGGAAGTTGTCTCTTCTCTCCGAAGTCGTCTTTTCTCTACTTTATAAAGGTATCTTTCTCCGTTTTCTTTTTATAATTCCCTAGTTTGTTATTTCTAGACTAGTACGGTAGAATAATTAGATTATAAATTAGTCTATGTATTTATACATTAGACCTAGATTTTTTTTAGCCGTAGCTATTTTTCTTTCGTAAAACAGCTTGGACCTGATTTTTTAAATGGCCATAACTTTTTACTCGTTCATTCAAATTAGATGAAACCAGCGCCTATAGTTTCGCCTTGTTTTCACCTATCCAGTGAACCTGTCGCATCAACTCTTTGAAATTTTCAAAATTTGAAATTTGTTCAGACTCATATTCATGCTTCATTTGATCATAATTGGAGTTTCGTAACTCCGGTTTAGTTGATTCTTTTTGCAAATCGAAGCTCTTGACCTAAACTTTCTGATAAGACCAAATCCACCTAATTTTGGTACTGTTAGAAATTGTTTTCTGTTACAAGAGTTAATTGCTTGTTTTCGATGTTTCCCGATATCTTTTTTTCGATTCTTTTGCATGAGTGCTTATGTATGAAATTGCTTGCTCACGATAGATTGACCAGAGTGTGACGAGTAGAACTATCAGGAGTTATGAGTGCGAATCATCTTCATCAACAGTACAAGGCAAGTTCACACTTTGATCATATCTCTTCATTACCCAGTTTTATGCATTAGTTTCAATCGTCAAACATTGCATGGTTAGGGCTTGATAACATGTGGGTACTGGGAAGTAGTTGATGAGGTAGGAACCTACTATCTTATATTCAAACCCCCGGGTGTTACTACATTATGCTTATACTACTATGCTATGCTTGTAGACATGGATTGTTTTTGAGATTCATGAAAGATGTGAGAGTTATTTATATCTAAGGGTTAACTTAAGGTTGTTACTTTAATACACATCTGGGTGGAATGGTTGGGGCACCCTGGAGCACCCAGTGGTTTGCCCGGGCACCTGGAGAACCCAGTGCTTGCCCAAGGGGATCTCGGAGTACTCGTGTGATCACCCTATGGAATGCCACCCAGGCTCAAAGGGATCATAAGATTATTCATGCTAGCAACTTCTGTGTGCAGCCACAAGCCATTATGAGCTCGAGTGTAACACCCACAATGCAGCTATATCTCCCACATGTCGGGGCATGACTTAGAGGCATAGCCGCATGGTAGGTTTGTCGCAAGAGGGATAATCTTCACACAATCCCATGTACTGAATAAGAAAGGGATAAAGAGTTGGCTTACAATCGCCACTTCACACAAATACAAGTTAAACATACATCATCTAGAATACAATCAAGGTCCGACTACAGAACCAAAATAAAAGGAAGATAACCCCAAATGCAAGATGCCCGATCGTCCCGACTGGGCTCCACTACTGATCAAACGGAAAAGACACAAAACAAAGATCAAGATCTTCATCGAGCTCCCACTTGAGCCTGGGTTGCGTCACCTGCACTGGTATCGTCGGCACCTGTAACTGTTTGGAAGTATCTGCGAGTCACGAGGACTCAGCAATCTCACACCCACGAGATCAAGACTATTTAAGCTTATGGGTAGGAAAAGGGTAGTGAGGTGGAGCTGCAGCAAGCACTAGCATATATGGTGGCTAACATACGCAAATAAGAGCGAGAAGAGAAGCAACGCAACGGTCGAGAAGCTAGAAGTGATCAAGAAGTGATCCTGAAGCTACTTACGTTCAATCATAACACAAGACCGTGTTCATTTCCCGGAATCCATCGGAAAGAGACCATCACGGGCACGACTCTCTACAACCGGATATTACCAAATTCCCATCTGCCACATAACCGTGGGCACGGCTCTCGAAAGTTTATACCCTGCAGGGGTGTCCCAACTTAGCCCATCACAAGCTCTCATGGTCAACGAAGGATATTCCTTCTCTCGAGAAGACTCGACCAGCCTCGGAATCCCGGTTACAAGACATTTCGACAATGGTAAAACAAGACCAGCAAAGCCGCCCGATGTGCTGACAATCCCGATAGGAGCTGCACATATCTCATTCTAAGGGCAACACCAGATGAGACATCCTATGAGTAAAACCAAACCTCAAGTTTCCCCGAGCTGGCCCCGCAGTCTACTCGGTTCAGACCAACACTTAGAGAAGCACTGGCCCCGGGGGGTTAAATAAAGATGACCCTCGGGTTGGCCGACCCAAGGGAAGGGTAATAGGTTGTTAGGAAAATGTAAAACCAAGGTTGGGCCTTGCCGGAGGAGTTTTATTCAAATCCAACTGTCAAGGGGTTCCCATAACACCTAACCGCGTTAGGAACGCAAAATCAAGGAACATAACACCGGTATGATGGAAACTAGGGCAATAAGAGTGGAACAAAACGCCAGGCATAAGGTCGAGCCTTCCACCCTTTACCAAGTATATAGATGCATTAATTAAAATAAAAGATATTGTGATATCCCAACATAACCATTTTCCAACATGACACAAACTTCAGCTTCACCTGCAACTAGCAACGCTATAAGAGGGGCTGAGCAAAAGCGGTAACATAGCCAAACAACGGTTTGCTAGGATGGTTGACAAAGGTTAGAGCCTATCATGGCAACTTGGGAGGCTTGATATAACATGTGGTAGGTAGCGCGACATAGCGATAGAGCGAACAACTAGCAAGCAAAGATAGAAGTGATTTCGAGGGTATGGTCATCTTGCCTGAGATCCCGCAAGGAAGAAGAACGAGTACATGAAGAAGACAAACGGATGTAGTCGAACGGATCCTCACAAACACGACGTTACCGGAACTAACAAGAAGAAGCAACACCAAAAAGGAGCAAACAACATGGTAAACAACCATCACATAAACATGGCATGATGCACAACCAAGTATGATGCATGTACGGTTTAAATATGCATGGCATGGCAAAGTGCACAAACAAAACTACAAATTAAGTGGAGCTCAATATGCAACGAGTTGCATATTGACGGAACACCACATCAATTATTTAGTTCACTCCCGGTTAGGTACTCAAAAATATTAAATGTTGGTTAACATGGCAAGAGGTGAAGCATAACAAAACTATACTATCTGAACAATTTAAATGGGCCGGATATAACAAACAACAAATCTGGTAAATCCCCATATCCATTTAGCAATTTAATGCAAACAACAATTTTAAACATTTTAAAAGTTGTTATCATGATGCAGATGACATGTGCAAGTTTTATGAAAATGTTAACAAGCATATTATGAAGCATTTTGTCACCATGGCTGAACCAAAGGGTACCACAGCAACTACGGCGGAAAAGGTGCCAAGACGACGAAACGGAAATGATGCCACGACAACATTTTGATGATCCGGGCTCGCAGGGATACCGACGCAAAAGGAAGTGGGTGTGAGTGTGTCATGCAATATGATGGGGTGCTCCGGATACCGGGTTCCCACATGTCGACGGTAAGGCAACGAGGAACTCGCAAAGAACAACGAGGACACAGTGCAACCATGATCAACTCATACATCACATGCATTCGTTCACGGGCGTCGTCTCGGTGGTTATACCTTCGAAGCGTGCGTTTTTGAAGCGTATCGAGTTCGTCAAGGGAAGTAGTCGTTCACGGCCGTCGTGGAAGTAGTGGTACACGGCGGCGATAGTTGTACACGGGTCTTCAGCCACGGAAGTAGTCGTACAATGTTTTCGTAGATGTTCGGGGTCATGACACGGAACTTGACGTCCACGGGGTCTTTGCGGGTCAACGGTAGTGGTACACGTTTCGTAGCCGTTCGAGTCATCGGTAGAGGAACTTGACGCTTGCATTACGCGGGTCTTCGATGATGGTAGTGGTACATATCATAGTGGAACTTGGTGCATCCAAGGTCTTCGGGCGTAGTAGTACACATGTCATCGGGGTACTTGTCGGATCCGAGAGGTACTTGCAACGGTAGTGGTGCACACGGTCTTCAGCATGAGCAGTTGTACATGGTCGGAGAGGAACTTGGCGCGTCATCCTGTAGTCGTACTCGAGGTCCTCGTGCATTTTGACGACTCTGGAAGAGGAATTTTGCACCCACGGGTTGACGGCAACAGTGCTAGGCAGCGGAGATCACGCACAACAGGGCACGGGAGAAGATGTGCACGACAGCAAGAGGTCATCCAAAAGGGGGCAGAGGCCAAGGCGCCAAGGGTGAGCGGCGGTGGAGCTTGAGCAGGGCTGGCGAGACGGCGGTGATGGACTTGGCTGAAGAGGACGGTGGCGGCGCGAGCTTGCCAGTCGGAGCAGGGGCGGAAATGCGGAGCAGCTCGGACGGCGAGGGACTTGAGGCCACGAGGGTCCAAGTGGCACGGTCGCCGGTGGCGACAACGGAAGCGCTGGCCTGCTCCAGCGGAGCGAGACGACGGGTGGCGGGCGACCGCCCTGGCGTCTTAGAGTAGGGGGGGGGGGTAGAGGAGGCATGACGGCCATGGCGGAGAGGTGAGTGCGATAGGGTCCTGGTGGGGCTCGGCGGCGGCGTCGCTGGCCGGCGCAGCAGGAGGCTCGCATGAAGGGGCGCGACGGAGCTCGGCGGGTCTCTGGATCGAAGGAGGAGGGAGGCTGAGGGGCGCTGGAGGGAGATTGAGAGGGGGTCGAGTAGCTGGGGATGGGGATCGGGCTGCGAGGGAGAGATGGGGGTCGGGCGCGAGTGCTCCTCTCCTGGCGGCGCGAGCAGGGAGACAAGGAGGAGGGGATCAAGGGAGAGGGTTCGGCTGTGCCTAGGGTTAGAGCAGGTGGGCTGCGGGAGATGGGCCTAGGGATAGGAAGGATGGGCCGCGAGGATGGTTGGGAGGCCCAGGTGGCTAGAGGCCTGGCTGGGCTCTCTCTCTTAGGTTTTTTTTATTAAATGACAGGATCAAAGAGAAAAGAATCCGGGGCTTGGAAATAATATGGAAGATATAAAAAATGTCCCTGAGATCCTGGATTTAACTAGTATTTGAATAAAATGCCTTGGCAATTTTTAGAGGCTGCAATTTTATGCAAGTTTGAAAATAACTCAAACTCGAATAAATCCTTAGCCCAACCAAAATACTTCCAAAAGACCTGAAAAAAGGAGGAGGTGGTCTTGGCATGGTCTAGTATTAATAGGGAAAAGTTGAACATTTTATGAAAGAGGAGAATGCCACTTGCAATAAATGGGTGAGAATTGAAAGAAAGAAACTAGTGATGGGGGTGATGCACTTGGATAAGGGATTGGTGGCAAGAGAAAGATGCAGGTGTGTTTTGGTTGATTCCATAAGAATGGAATATTTATGATAGCTCCCTAACAATATTGGGAGTATATGTTCTAAAGAGAAATCACCATTGTGAATATCCCTCGATTTAAATGGACCGAAGATCCATACGGTTTATTTAGTTGAGTTGCAAAGATTAATGACATGATGGCATGTTGACATGATGCAATGCACATGATGCAAAGATGGATGCAACAGACAAAACAAATCACATGACGAAACTCGGAAACCATGGAAGGCATCTGAAGCTCCGGTCTTGGGGCGTTACATCGAGCATAGTTGAGTATGTTGTGTGACCTCTTTCAATGGTAGACTAGCAGATGTAGGGGGAAAGTAGGTGGTACTGTCTACCCAGAGTAAAGAATTAATGCTTCGGAAAGACTGTGTCTCGATCATCCGTTTCTCAAACAACATGTAGTGCGAGAAACTCAACGGAGGAGATCTAGTCTTGTGGGGAGAAGTGCACAAACCTCTGCAAAGTGTACAAACTAATCATGATTAGTTGTGTCCCCGGTTATGGACATCTTGAGTATCTGGTACTTGAATTATTTATTTGATCTCATCACTTTACTTAATAATTGTTGGGTTATTACTATTAATTTGGGATTGAGTTGGAGGAACCTTCTCAATATTGTCAACAAACTTTGTAGTTAAATAAAATATATTCCTTTATTGTAGGAAAAATAGCTTTATGCAAAATTAAACATAGAGCCTCAACCAGCCAAATATGCATGTAGTGATAGCCATTATTCAGCATTGCTCTACAATGTGAAATTGCCAGTACATTCAATGTACTGACCTACATGGCTGCAACGTCTCATGTTGTAGGAATCTTATGACGAGTAAGTGATACATTAGGGTTACAATGTCTACACTCAATTTTGCCGTTGGTGTTGATGGGAATCCACAACCTTGTTGTTACTTCCGCTATATGGATTGAGGTAATAGTATTTATGTTACTTTATACATGTGATTTACCTCTATTATAAATCCTCAAGTACTATGTGTGTCAGCATACTGATCTAGGGATGACACTTAAGCACCGAGACTTGATCCATTCGGGTCAGGTCGCTACAAGATGGTATCAGAGCACATGTTGACTGTAGGATGTGACCCCTAGAAACTGGCAAGCCCATAGGAAAGGATTTTCTCTAAAACTTTATTCTCAAAAAGATCTTTTACCTCTCTTCCTTTCTCAGCTTTATCAAATATCCCTTTTTGTTAGACTATACCCCTTTCCCCTTTTGACCACGCGAAGATTTGACTGATGACATCACTCCAAGAAGTATGAGATATCGGACAATAAGACCACTTTGGAACGAAGAGGATTTTACCGTGCATTATAATAATGGAAACTAAAACGATTGAAGACTCCGAAGACTAAGAGAATTTGAAGGCTCTGTAGAATTTCCAGACTGGTATGACCTAGGAAGGCTACCCTTATGGAACTTGTCAGACTATTGAAGCTGTCAATACCCGAGATCAAGGTGTGTCGAGAAAGACCGAAACATGGAGCATTAAAACTCAAGTATTTGTCCGTCAAGAAAACCCCAAGACAGGAGATATCAACTATGGAATGATAGCTCATGGCATGATGTTATCTCCGCTTATGCTATTGTCACCGTGCTGAGTTAAGCATGCATTTCTTTGGAAGGATTGGATGGTAGAAGGCTCATGGAGCATCTATCAGCAAAGGATGCAGTTTTAGCCTTAGCTGGTGTATCACCAGGATCGGGAGTATTACATCAAGAATTTTAAGATGGACCTTTAGGAAGCCATATTTGATAAGGAAGTATTTCATGAAGAACTCAGGACCCAGAAGCTGAAATTATCCAAGATGGTGGAGCAAAACTTCGAGATACCTGAGGTTCGTCGGGATTTGAAGGACAGTAGGACCATGGTTCATGCCAAGGATATTGAAACCCAGAAGTTTGGAACACAACTCCAGAATATTAAAGGGCGTCACGAGAAACTTCACGTCAACGGAGATGAACTAGCAAAAAAACTTGAGACGGACAAGCACGACCGGAAGAAGCCATCGGAGACATGAACAAGGTTTGAAGAGTCAGCAAATTTGAAGATTTATTGACCCTTAGAAGACCAAACCCCTGTTATATACCTATGTTAGATGCGACATTTGTGAGCTGTCATTTGTTTGGTGTTTTCCCGATAGCCACAAAATCTGTCTCTTCAAAAACTATTGTTTGTATTGTGTGTATCCCTCTCTATCTCTCTTATCACCCCAAAACCCCTGGACCCAATAGAGGATGAATGGAGATGAACTCATATTTTCTGGATCGATGACTCAATTGGAGACGGACCGATGGATTCCGAACATGGAAGATCACATGAAGAATAACCCTATAGCAGGAAAGGATATAACCCAGCATGCTCTTCACTACTTTGAAAGAGGTGCTGCTACCTGGTGGAGGATGTACCAAACCATCAATGGATGGCAAGGAGTAACCACTTTGAAAGAATTTAGGTTGACTCTGCAAAGGTCTCAGCTTGTGTCCCAGAAATTGAAGCCTTATGGAAATGATGTGACAAAACCTTGTGCATGCAAGCTTTGTGGAGAAATAGGACACAACCATAACAAACACAAGGATGAATGCCCTCATTGTGAAGAAAGTCACCCAGATGAAGAATGCCCAACTAGGCAGATTACTGGTTTCTTGTGTGAAGGGACTACCCACTACCCTGCTCAGTGTCACATTTACCCCATGGTACAAAGAACCATCCAGCGGAAGAAAGAAGCAATGAAAGGAGCCCTCATGAAAATTTTAGAAGAACCTGTGATAAAGGAGGAGGACACACCCAAAGCAGACCCAATTAAACCTTGCACCAAGTCATGCTATTCATGTGGAGAAGAAGGACACATCTCCCAGAATTGTCTGAATGGGGATCTAGTAGAATTCCCGACAGAGGAAGGTATGACACACTAGAAATAGAAGCCCTGGTTGGAACGGAGAAGTCCAGGAAGAGAAATAGATGGGATTCCAGGAAGGACCTGAGTCATATCACCTGTTTCAGGTGCAAGGAGTCAGGGCACTACCTCAACGGTTGCCCAGAAAGGAAGCCGGGGACCCAAGGAGGCTTTAAAATCCCAAGGAAACCTCGAGACTTGTCAAAAGTAATATGTTTCTACTGTAATGAAGCAGGGCACTTTGCCCGAGATTGTCCCAATGAGGATTTGCGTGTTGAATAGTAGAGTTTGTGAGAAAGATAGTAGTAGTAGTGGGGACATTTCTTCTTTTATATTGAGGTGTTGAGTTGAGGCATGTAATGGAAATGCAAGAGATTGTAAGAATTTGAGAATCAATAAAGTTAGCATCATTGGTACTGATTCGGATTTTGTGAGTAGTTACTCTATGAAGGAAGATTTTGACCATTTTTCGAGGATATGAGAAATATGGTCTATGGATGAATTTGTGCATTTTAAGGGTGGCAGCACCCTGCGAGAACACTTGACCCCGGTAGAAGATAATGATATTCCACGGAGTAGACTTTGGACAAAATAAGTACGAGTTTTATCTCGATATGTGGTATACTCCAAGAGTATGGACGGATGAAGTACTATGGGAATATAAAGAAGGTATAATGTGGGTAATATGGAGCAATTGTAACTCCATGATGAGTCTGAGTAATCACGTCTTACTTTGGTACAAATAGAAGGAAGGGAGACAATACAATTGGATGGATTTAAGAATGCTAGGAAGCTTGATGTTGGAATAATGATCAGTTTCCCCGATGATTAGTTCAAGGTTTGCAAGTGATGAGATGGGCCATAACCCAGAGGCCCAAGACCTGCCAAGAAGCAAGCACACTCAAGCTGAAGGAAAAACCTTGGAAGAGTTATGACTTTGTCCATAGACAGTTTTATAGGAGTTTACGCAAAAATCCTGAGAGATGTGAAGAAACGATAGATGTTTGTTTGCCTTGCAGAATCAATGGATTTATCCGAACTTGGTTCATCGACAAGAGAAATTATGCAATGCTTGTAAGGATGATCGAGTGTTAGTATGCGAGATTCGCTAAACCATATACCAGGAAATGATTTGGGTGCGGGATGGATTGATCACCATACCGACTTACTCTTATTGTTCGCCTTACTATATGGGATGGTAAATCTGAGTGACTTGCCTATAGTACAGAGACGACGATCAAAACCTTGATTAAGCCTTAGAACAATATGTCAATTTTTCCCCTTGTACAAGGCAGTTATTGCCAACCGTAGGTTATACGGTGAGGTTCAACCCAGACCCGTTTCCTACAGGGACCTAGTCAAATTGTTTGATGACCACCATGAGATATCGATAGTTGTTTAGAATTGGTGCCAGACTCGTCAGCTAAGAAAACCCGATCACGGAAGGACAGTACCAGGATGAAATGACACAAGAAATCGAGGAAAAAGGTTATGCCATAACCGGAAGAGCCCAAAAGAAGGAATAATCCTGAAGATCTAAGAAGATCGACACTGCCAACAATAAGGAAGGAGTATATGAGTTTTGATGGAACCGTAACCATGCTTCTAAGGGTGGTAGCACCTCGGACCCGTGTGACGATCGATGGATTTTGAGAAGACCCCCAAACCTAACCTATTTCTTGCTAGCCTGTTCGAATCTTGAGGGCGAGATTCATTTTAAGGGTGGTAGGTTTGTAACATCCCAAAATTCTAAATTTTGGAAAGTTATATTAAATAAATAGTTTCGATTGTTTCTTTGATTGTGGTGTGGTTGCTTGTGTGAAACTGAGTGAAATTTGAAACTTTTTGAAAGTTAAATGAGAGGGAATGAAATGACTTCCCCAAAACTTTCATTTTGCTTTTATGATCGCCACGAATTCAAACTGATTTTCAAATACAAAACCCTAGAGAGAAGATGACATGACTTCTTCCATTTAAATAAATGAAAAGGGTTTTGAAAAGATTTGAATTCCATTTGGAACTATTTTAAATTCAAAAACATTAAGAAACTCAATGATTTTCATGAGAGAAGATAAAATGACTTCTTCAAAACATATGAAATATGAGTTGGGAGTTTCAAAAAATCAAATTTAACGCCCCCTTGAAACTATTTTCAATTTGGAGATATTTGGTTTTTATTCAAATTATTTGTCTCCAAAAATAAAATATATGGAAATTAGGGTAAAATAATTCCCTACAGTAGAAAAATGGAGAGAAATAAATTTGAAATTATTTTGGTATTTTAAGATGATTTTTAATAGGTTTTATTGCAACAGTAGCACTCTTTGCTTTATTTCAATTTTTGTGGATTTTATTTGATGCTAGAAAAATGTTCATATTGTAGAATTGTTTGTTGAAAATTTGGATATATATTATGCCTATGGAAAATTTTTATTTTTTTTATTTTCCGTTTACCCCATTTCCGTTTTTATAAAAAAAAGATGTATGAGCGACCGACTGATATCCCTCTCTAGCATGCGCAACATAGCGAGCAGGCTAGGCTATATTATTTTCCGGTTGTCCTTCAATTTATTTATTTTCTGTTCAAGAAAAATATAGTTTTCTTTTCTAAAAAAAAGGTAGAAAAAAACTCTACGCACACGCGCAGGCAGGCGGAAGGCCCATGCGGCGACGTTTCTTTTCTTTGTTTTCCTAATCTCTTTCGTCTCCCTTTTTTGTCTACGTTTAGTCTCACATTGCCTAACCTTTGACCTCTAAATCTCTTTCCCATCTATAAATATAGACCTATAGAGCCTCCAAAAATCATCCGATTCGGGTTAAATCAATATTTTGGTTTGACTAGATTCACTAAAGAAAAGTATATTTCTTCTCTCCGCCGGAACATTTGGAAGTTGTCTCTTCTCTCGGAAGTCGTCTTTCTCTGCCTTATAAAGGTACCTTTCTCCGTTTTCTTTTTATAACTCCCTAGTTTATTATTTCTAGACTAGTATGATAGAATAATTAGATTATCAATTAGTCTCTGTATTTATACATTAGACCTAGAATTCTTTTAGCCGTAGCTATTTTTCTTTCGTAAAACAGCTTGGACCTAATTTTTCAAATGGCCATAACTTTTTACTCGTTCATCCAAATTAGATGAAACCAGCGCCTATAGTTTCGCCTTGTTTTCACCTATCGAGTGAACGTGTCACATCAACTTTTTGAAATTTTCAAATTTCGAAATTTGTTCAGACTCATATTCATGCTTCATTTGATCATAACTTGAGTTTCGTAACTCCGATTTAGTTGATTCTTTTTGCAAATCGAAGCTCTTGACCTAGACTTTCTGATAAGACCAAATCCACCTAATTTTGGTACTGTTAGAAATTGTTTTATGTTACAAGAGTTAATTGCTTGTTTTTGATGTTTCCCGAGATCTTTTTTCGATTCTTTTGCATGAGTGCTTATGTATGAAATTGCTTGCTCACGATAGATTGACCAGAGTGTGACGAGTAGAACTATCAGGAGTTATGAGTGTGAATCATCTTCATCAACAGTACAAGGCAAGTTCACACTGTGATCATATCTCTTCATTACCCAGTTTTATGCATTAGTTTCAATCGTCAAACACTGCATGGTTAGGGCTTGATAACATGTGGGTACTGGGAAGTAGTTGATGAGGTAGGAACCTACTATCTTATATTCAAACCCCTGGGTGTTACTAAATTATGCTTATACTACTATGCTATGCTCGTAGATGTGGATTGGTTTGTGAGATTCATGAAAGATGTGAGAGTTATTTATATCTAAGGGTTAACTTAAGGTGGTTACTCCAATACACATCTGGGTGGAATGGTTGGGGCACCCTAGGGCACCAAGTGGTTTGCCCGGGTACCTGGAGAACCCAGTGCTTGCCCAAGGGGATCCCGGAGTACCAGTGTGATCACCCTATGGAATGCCACCCAGGCTCAAAGGTATCATAAGATTATTCATGCTAGAAACTTTCGTGTGTAGCCACAAGCCATTATGGGCTCTGGCATAGTTGAGTATGTTGTGTGACCTCTTTTAGTGGTTGACTAGCAGATGTAGGGGGAAAGTAGGTGGTACTGTCTACCCAGAGTAAAGAGTTAATGCTTCGGAAAGACTATGTCTCGATCATCTGTTTCTCAAACAACATGTAGTGCGAGAAATTCAATGGAGGAGATCGAGTCTTATGGGGAAAAGTGCACAAACCTCTGCAGAGTGTACAAACTAATCATGATTAGTCGTGTCCCCGGTTATGGACATCTTGAGTATGTGGTACTTGAATTATTGATTTGATCTCATCACTTGACTTAATAATTTTTGGGTTATTACTGTTAATTTGGGATTGAGTTGGAGGAACCTTCTCAATATTATCAACAAACTTTGTAGTTAAATAAAATATATTCCTTTGTTGTAGGGACAAATTAGCTTTATGCAAAATTAGACATAGAGCCTCCACCAGCCAAATATGCATGTAGTGATAGCCATTATTCAGCATTGCTCTACAGTGTGAAATTGCCAGTACATTCAATGTACTGCCCTACATGGCTGCAATGTTTCATGTTGCAGGAATCTTACGACGAGTAAGTGATACGTTAGGGTTATGATGTCTACACTCAACTTTGCCGTTGGTGTTGATGGGAATCCAGAACCTTGTTGTTACTTCCACTATATGGATTGAGGTAATAGTATTTATGTGTGACGCCCCGAGACCGTTGCGCCAGGTGTCTTCCAGTTATTCGCTGTCTTTGCCATGTATTTTGCTTGCATGTTGCATCTTGCCATGTCATCATGTGCATTGCATCATCGTGTTTTCAAAACTTGCACCCGTCCCAGTCTCCCCGTTCCTTCTGTTGTCCGTTCTGAGCCCAGACACACTTGCACGTGCGCGTCACGTCCGAAATATTATTTTGTAAGCGGCCGGCAAATGTTCCCGGAGTGGGTTGAAAGTTGGCGTGCGGTGTTGTTATGTTGTCAGTAGGCCGCCTGTGAAGTTTCATCGCATTCGGAGTTCGTTTGACGCCCCAACGAATAACTATAGCGACAATATAGTCGGTCAAATGTCGGATATTTTTGGTCTCCGAAAACTGTTGCCGGGCTTTCCCTCTCTTTGCTCTCTAGACCGTCTACACAGTCCACTACCTACCGCCAGGCCCAACCTAAGTTCTCTCGTCAGCCCGCGGCCCGCCTCACGCGCGCGTCCAAATGCTTTCCTGGACCCGACCCAGACAGTCGTCACCGTTGGATTCGGACCATCCCCAAACATCCCTAAAACATCTTCGTTTTCTTTATTGGACTCCCTAGCGTATTTATTCTTGTCCGTCGGTTTTTGATCAGAATGTCCAAACTCTCCCCCTTCCCTATATATAGTCCACCCACAAGCCTATTTGGACAAACCCTAGACCAACTCCCTAAAATTCCTCCACCCTGCCGCCAGACCAGATCCACCTCGGGATCCTGCCGCCGCCAACTCGCACCCACCATGCATCCAATCCTGCAGCCTCCACCATCCCTGGCCGTCACATCATTGATCCAACGGCCTCCCTTGCGCCCTAGTTTTCCCCAGCGCCCCGTGCCCCGCAGCTGGCCCCAATCCAGATTGAGGCGAGCTCGTCCCCGAGCTCCAGGGAGCTGCCGTTCCCGTCTGCCGCCGGTGACCGAACCTGCAGCTAGAGAGATGAGCGCCCACCCCTCTCTCCCTTCTTCTCCTTCCTCTGGTTTCTTTCTCTGGATCCTCTATCTCTTCTGTTGCCATGGACAGGAGCTCGTCGCCGCATTGATCTGCCTCCGCCGGTGTTTGAAGTTCCCATGGAGCCCGGATTTGGCACCCCGACCCCCCGGATTCACTCCTCCTTCACCCCGATCTGTGCCCTACCTCCATTCCGCGCCGTTTCCGCCGTGTCCCTGCACGCTGACCCGATCGCCCCGCCTCATGGTCTGCCTTCACCGCCGGAGACCAAGCAGCGCCGCCTCGCCTGCTTCGAGTCCCGCTCCTGTTGACCGCGCCCCGCCTGCATCGCGCCTCTCCCGCCTTGGATCCGGCCGCTCTTGCCATCCCGCAGCTCCGCGCCTAGTTCGCCGTCGCCGCTTCCCTGCGACCTCCAGCGCCGCCCGCAGCTCCCCTGCATCGACCAAAGCAGCTCGATCGCTTCTGTTGACCAGCTCCAAGTCGCATGTGTAAGGCCTCCTCTGCTCGCTGGCCTCCAGCATTGACCGAGCACCTGCACAGTCGCACACATGGGCCAAATCCCGTGCCAAGCCCAGCCAGCCGGCCTGCTACGTCTTCCACCGACTGGGCCTTGGCCCATGGCGAGCACTCCAGCGCCCCCCTCTATGCGGCCTGCCAATGTTTTGGCCCGTAACGAGTTTCGGCCCAAGTCACTATTTTTTCCCGCGAACGAATTTGTTAATTACCGGAGAACTGCAGTTTTTAGAAAACCCCTTAATGTTCATGCATGTAATAACTTATTAACCGTGCATCATATTAAAATGTTTTATATATGAAACATGCTTAAAATTGTGTCTAGTTTCATTATATGCCACTTTCATCTATGTTTAAAATGTTGTTTGTTTAAATTTACTTAAATAACTTGTTAAAATGATTTAATTCATAACTAAATAATCGTAGCTCCAATTTTAATAAACTTTATATGTAAATGGGGTAGAAAAATGCCTAGTTTAACATGGTGCCCTCTTCTTGCGTGTTTAACAACTCTAAAATATGGTTTAGGGCAGAACAGTACCAAAACCTAAAATATGCACATGAGGAGTTTTCAGACTTGTTGTTTGTTGTTCCGGCCTCATTTAAACTTGCCTAGATAGGTAGTTTTCATTTACTCCACCTCTTGCCATGCTAACCAACATTCAATATTGTGGGGGTACATAAATGAGAGTGAACTAAATAAGTCATGTGGTGTTTCGTCAATATGCAACTCATTGCATATTGAGCTCCACTTAACTTGTAGTTTTGCTTGTGCACTTGGCCATGCCATGCCTCATTAAACCAGACATGCATCATACTTGATTGTGCATCATGCCATGTTATGTGATGGTTGTTTACTATGTTGTTTGCTTCTTTCCGGTGTTGCTTCTTCGGGTTAGTTCCGATAACGTCGCGTTTGTGAGGATCCGTTCGACTACGTACGTTTGTCTTCTTCATGGACTCGTTCTTTTCCTTGCCGGATCTCAGGCAAGATGACCATACCCTCGAAATCACTTCTATCTTTGCTTGCTAGTTGTTTGCTCTACTGCTATGCCGCGATACCTACCACTTGCTATATAATGCCTCCCATATTGCCATGTCAAGCCTCTAACCCACCTATCCTAGCAAACCGTTGTTTGGCTATGTTACCGCTTTTGCTCAACCCCTCTTATAGCGTTGCTAGCTGCAGGTGAAGCTGAAGTTTGTTCCATGTTGGAACATGGATATGTTGGGATATCACAATATCTCATATTTAATTAATGCATCTATATACCTGGTAAAGGGAGGAAGGCTTGATGTTATGCCTGGTGTTTTGTTCCACTCATGCCGCCCTAGTTTCTGTTATACTGGTGTTATGTTCCTTGATTTGGCGTTCCTTACGCGGTTGGGGGAATGGGACCCCCTTAACAGTTCGCTTTGAATAAAACTCCTCCAGCAAGGCCCAACCTTGGTTTTACCATTTGCCACCTAAGCCTTTTTCCCTCGGGTTTCCGGAGCCCGAGGGTCATCTTTATTTTAACCCCCCCCCGGGCCAGTGCTCCTCTGAGTGTTGGTCCAACCTGTCAGTAGCCGGTGGCCACCAAGGGCAACTCTGGATTGGCCTACCAGAATCTTGGACAATCTGGTGTGCCCTGAGAACGAGATATGTGCAGCTCCTATCGGGATATGTCGGCACATTTGGGTGGCTTTGCTGGTCTTGTTTTACCATTGTCGAAATGTCTTGTAACTGGGATTCCGAGTCTGATCGGGTCTTCCTGGGAGAAGGAATATCCTTTGTTGACCGTGAGAGCTTGTGATGGGCTAACTTGGGACACCCCTGCAGGGTTTTGAACTTTGGAAAGCCGTGCCCACGGTTATGGGCAGACGAGAATTTGTTAATATCCGGTTGTAGAGAACTTGACACTTAACTTAATTAAAATGCATCAACCGCTTGTGTAGCCCTGATGGTCTCTTTCCGGCAGAGTCCGGGAAGTGAACACGGTCTCGTGTTATGCTTGAACATAAGTAGCTTCAGGATCACTTCTTGATCACGTATTAGCTTCTCGACCGTGCTTTGCTTCTCTTCTCGCTCTCTTTTGCGTAAGGTAGCCACCATATATGCTAGTGCTTGCTGCAGCTCCACCTCACTACCCTTTCCTACCCATAAGCTTAAATAGTCTTGATCTCGTGGGTGTGAGATTGCTGAGTCCTCGTGATTCACAGATACTTCCAAACAGTTGCAGGTGTCGATGATGCCAGTGTAGGTGACGCAACCCAGCTCAAGTGGGAGCTCGTTGAAGATCTTGGTCATTGTTTTATGTCTTTTCTAGTTGATCAGTAGTGGAGCCCAGTTGGGACGATCGGGGATCTAGCATTTGGGGTTGTCTTCTTTTATTTTGGTTCCGTAGTCGGACCTTGACTGTATTCTGGATGATGTATGTTTAACTTGTATTTGTGTGAAGTGGCGATTGTAAGCCAACTCTTTATCCCTTTCTTATTCAGTACATGGGATTGTGTGAAGATTACCCCTCTTGCGACAAACCTACCATGCGGCTATGCCTCTAAGTCGTGCCCCGACACATGGGAGATATAGCCGTATCATGGGTGTTACAAGCTGCACTACAAAAAAAGACACATCCGTGACATTTTGGGCCGAACGATTTTTTTCTGTCATACATATGACACTTCTATGGTGATAATTGTGACAAAACCTGGTATCATCATAGATGTGGTGGGCTCCTACTTCTATGACAAAAAATCATGACAGAAAATGGGCTTTACGTCCTGGGCGGGCCGGAGACGCAGCTGCATGACATTCTTTGGGCCGTCCATGACGGAAAAAACCATGGTAGAAGCGAGGGGGAGGAAAATTTCAGGGAATTCCCGGTTACGGTGGGAGGTCGGGGGCCGAGCAATGCGCGTTTCTCTCGTACACGTACGCGCGTGTGTGCGAGGCGTTGGCTCTAACTGAACCCGAGCGAGGCATTGGGCTCTAACTGAACCCGAGCGATTGCACTGCAGGCTATGCGTTACTGAACCCGAGCGATCGATCGATGGCTATTAACTGAACCGAATCGAGTGATTCCTTCGCTACTGCTTCTAACTGAAGCCGATCGATGGGATGAACAGTGAGCGTTGCGGGGGGGCGGGGGGGGGGGGTGGATGAACAGTGAGAGGTGGCATTGCCTGGATGAACAGGACCCCGTGGTGTGGGAGGGCTGGATAAACAGTAGACGGTGGAGGGTGCCCGTGGAGGGGTGGATGAACAGGACCCCGTGGTGTGGAGGGCTGGATGAACAGTAGACGGTGGAGGGTGGTGAGGGGTGGATGAACAGGACCCCGTGGTGTGGAGGGCTGGATGAACAGTAGACGGTGGAGGGGTGGTTGAACAGGACCCCGTGGTGTGGAGGGCTGGATGAACAGTAGACGGTGGAGGGGTGCCCGTGGAGGGGTGGTTGAACAGGACCCCATGGTGTGGAGGGCTAGATGAACAATAGATGGTGGAGGGGTGGTTGAACAGTAGCCGGTGGAGTAGCGCGCGGTGGAGGCTGGATGAACAGGAGCCCGTGGATGAACAGTCGTGGGTGGAGGCTGGAGGAGGTCGACGGTGGATGAACAGTAGCTCGTGGAGGCTAGTAGGGGTCGACGGTGGAGATGAACAGTATCCCATGGAGTCTCGTTTTGCGGTACGCCACACCGCTCCCAATGAACAGTACCCCCGTTTCGACCGTAGCGCTCCAACACAAGTCCATTTCGTCCATTTTGCGATACGCCACACCCCTCCCAATCAACAGGACCCCCGTTTCGACCGTAGGAGGTCCATTTCCTCCGTTTTGCGGTACGCTAGACCCCTCCCGATGAACAGGATCCCGTTACGAACGTGGTCGGTCGAACACAAGGCCGTTTCTTCCATTCTGCGGTACGCCAGGCCTCGTTTCCATCGCCTGTTCCATCCAAGCCCTCCCGATGAACACGATGCATTCCGTTGCCTCCCGATGAACACGACGCATTCCGTTGCCTCCCCATGAACACGACGCATTCCGTTGCCTCCCCATGAACACGATGACGACGCTGTTTCTCCGTTCCGACCTAGCCATGTACACGAGCCATGGCCATATGTATGCGCGAGTAGGTGTTCGAGACCGCGCATGTATGTACACATACGTGGCTGTATTTTCTTTCTTGCACCCTGGCTGCTGTACGTACGTGTAAATGCTACGTGCGCGCCTCTACTACGACATGTGCGCGCCTCTACTATGACACGTGCGCGCCTCTACTAAGACACGTGCGCGCCTCTACATCGACATGTATGTACGTACACGTTTGCGACCAGAATGACAACGCTACGTACGCTTCGACCAGGTGGGTCCCGACTGTCAGGCACTTCCTTGCCTGCGAAGATGTAGCTGGTGGGTCCCAGCAGGCAGGGGGCGAATCGTTTTTTTTGCCCGGACGCACTTCCTTGCGTGCGAAGATGTAGCTAGTGGGTCCCAACAGTCACGGGAAACGTGTTTTTCGCTAAATACAGTGGCCCGTCCGGTGGGTCCCAGTTGTGAGGTGGAGGAATCATTATTTTTCGCATAATAAGGAGGCACTTCCTTGCTGCGGCCGTGGACCCAGCTGTCAGCCTCTCCACGTATAGTCCATGTCCGATGGAAGTCATTCCTTGACCACGTTGACCACGCCGCGCCGAGAGCACCAGGGCGGTGGACGACGGCGAGGCCTAGGAAGGGGACGATACAGAAGCAGGGAAGACTCAACATTTGTTTCCCACGCGGAGGGGAGTATGACTGTACGAGGGTTTACTGGTTCGTCTGCCGTCGCCGGAGAATAACAGCAGGTGTGGGTGAGTAGAGGGATGGCTAGGCCAGCGATGGGAGTACGGTCGGGCAGTGAGGCCTGCGCGGCAGCACAGCTGGCCGCGAGGAGGAGCGAGCAGGCAGTCCCGCTGACGCTTGTTTGAGCGGCTGGAGCAGGAAGAGCAGAGATTGAAGAAGCACGACGGCCATTGTATGAACATCCAACAATCAGTGCTTGTGCATCAACCTTTTTTTAGGAAAGCCTCAAATCTGTGGAAAACAGCATACAGCCCATCTGCCATTATTTCTAATAATTTACAGCCCATTTGCTAATTCTTAAGGTTTTTTTGGAGCCCATATTCTTTTTGTTAGCATTACAGCCCATATTGTGGCAACGGTTAAAAAATTATACGAAATTTTGCATATTTCGGTGCGGTCCGAACTGTTTTTAATCCCGAAATTTCGACTCACATTCAAACTGATTTTAAAAATAAATGTATATCAATATAAAATCCAACAAATTCTCCACGCATAAAAATTAATGTAATTTAAAATCTTGAAATGAAAAAAAGATATTTGAAACTAATTGCCGGTTTGATGTGTTTTAAAAATGTACAACCCATTTCTCATTACTGATGGGCCATTTTCTCGGCCAGCCGAATGAAAGCTCTCCTCGTCTTGAAAGATTTGCAGCCCAACAGGCCTGACAAAGCGACTTACTTGGCAAATCACAAAAAAACTGGGCTGTGGCCGTGGACCCAGCTGTCAGCCTCTCCACGTACAGTACTCTTCCGATGGAAGTCGTTCCTTGACCACGTTGACCACGCCGCGCGGAGAGCACCACGGCGGTGGACGACGGCGAGGCCTAGGAAGGGGACGACGCGGCAGTGGAAGCCCGCGCGGAGAGGACTACGAGGGTTCACTGGTTCGGCTGCGGTGTGAGGCTGCCGTCGCCGCAGGGCCTGGCCAGCGGTGGGAATAGTAGGGGGCGGTGAGGCCTCTGCGGCAGCACAGCCGGCCACGGGAGGCAGGAGCATGCGGCACGACCGGCGCTGCTTTGGGCGGCTGGAGCAAGAAGACCAGAGGTTGAAGAAGCACTACGGCCGTTGGATGGACATCGTACGGTCACTGGAGCTAGAATCGTTCATATTGACTAAGTTGACAAAGCCCTTCGTCCCCGTCAACTTAGTAGGCCCACAAGTCAGCCTCCCAGCAAGGTGGGTCCCAGCTAGCCGGGGGAGTATTCATTTTTTGTGCGTAATAAGGAGGCACTTCCGGTGGGTCCGAGCTGACAGCGGGGGGAACGTTTTTTTCGCGAAATACGGTGGCCCGTCCGGTGGGTCCCAGCAGTCAGGGGGAAACGATTTTTTTCGCAAAATACTGGTGGCCCGTCCGGTGGGTCCCCGCTGTCAGGTGGAGGAATAATTATTTTCCGCGTAATAAGGAGGCACTTCCTTGCGGCCGTGGACCCAGCTGTCAGCCTCTCCACGTACAGTACTCTTCCGATGGAAGTCGGTCGTTGACCACGTTGACCACGCCGCGCCGAGAGCACCAGGGCGGTGGACGACGGCGAGGACTAGGAAGGGGACGACTCGGAGCCGGGGAAGACGCAGCAGTGGATGCCCACGCGAAGAGGAGTACGAGGGTTCACTGGTTCGGCTGCGGTGTGAGGCTGCTGTCGCCGCAGAATAACAGGGGGTGTGGGTGAGTAGAGGGATGGCCTGGCCAGCGGTGGGAGTAGTAGGGGGCGGTGAGGCCTCCGCGGCATCACAGCCGGCCACTAGAGGCAGGAGCACGCGGCACGACCGGCGCTGGTTTGGGCGGCTGGAGCAAGAAGACCAGAGGTTGAAGAAGCACTACGGCCGTTGGATGAACATCGTACGGTAACAGGAGCTAGAATCGTTCATATTGACTAAGTTGACAAAGCCCTCCGTCCCCGTCAACTTGGTAGGCCCACAAGTCAGCCTCCCACTATGCTGGGTTCCAGCTGGCAGGGGGAATATTCATTTTTTGTGCGTAATAAGGAGGCACTTCCTTGCGTGCGAAGATAGCTGGTGGGTCCGACATGTCAGCGGGGGGCACTTTATTTCGCGAAATACAGAGGCCCTTCTGGTGGGTCCCAGATGTCAGGTGGAGGAATCATTATTTTGCGCGTAATAAGGAGGCATTTCCTTGTGTGCGGCCGTGGACCCAGCTGTCAGCCTCTCCACGCACAGTCTACTTCCGATGGTGTCGTTCGTTGACCACGTTGACCACGCCGCGCCGAGCGCATCCAAGGTGGTGGACGACGGCGAGGCCCCGGACAGCAACGAGCCGGAGATGGGAAGACGCGGGAGTAGAGTCGCAGACAGAGAGGTGTACGAGGGTTAACTGGTTCTAGTGCGGTGTGGTTCGGCAGTCGGTGGAGAAGAACAGGAGGTGTGGAGGGGTGGAGGGATGGCCTGGCCAACGGTGGAGTAGCGCTTCATAGCGAAGCGTGCTAAGCAGAGCTGCTAGCAGCAGGAGGCGGGAGGTGGTCCCGGCGGCGCTGGAGGAAGAAGACGAGAGATTGAAGATGGATGCCGGTCGTTGGATGTAAATCCAACGGCTAACATGTCAGAATCATTTGTTGACTAAATTGACAACGACTTGCATTGGCTTCGACCTATTGGCCCACATTTCAGCCTCCAAAAATGTGGCACGTATTCAACCCATTTTTTCAGAATTTACAGTCTTTTTTTGCGCGGTAGAATTTACAGTCAATTTGATCTTTTTTTTGAATTACAGCCATTAGCTGGGCTGGGTGAACAAATAATGTAGCGTCCATGCGGCCCGTTTATTTTATTTCCTAAAAAATTACAGGCCATTTGCACTTTCTCGAAATACACGATTTTGCTGGGCTGATTCTAATTATAATGTTGGGTTGGGCCAGCAATGTTATCAAAAAATAAAAAGGGGCTGAGCATTTTGTTATAAATATATTTAAATAATAAGTGATATTATTACATTCGTCCTTAAATCTTACCAAGCTTTTGTACACAATCACTAGGATTTTCGTGCCAAAACAATCCAGGATTTTATTTGTTAAGAAATTATTTTTATAAGTTAATAAGATGTGGGATATTGTTTTCTTACATATGTAAGTATCTGTTAAATATATGATGACAATAAAAATAATATATAATAACATATAAAATAATTTTTTTAGAAAAACAGGGAGCATCTCCCCGGTTCCATTGCTGAGAACGAAACCACAACATATTCTGATACAGCAGCTCAAAGAGCAGTTCGAAAGCAAAGGTAGAAAAGCTACAAACTAGGGGGGTGGATGAACAAGTTCTCTGAATAACACAAATCACCCGAGCGGTGCCAAAGGCAGAGCGGATAGAGCACTCAAATGACACAAGGAGGGTCCAGCGAAGCCTTCATGGTCTTCAGCCGAGGGGCCGTGTCAGCCTGCGGCGACCAGTAAGCAAGCGGAGACACCGGGCTGGAAGGCGTAGCATGGTGGATGTCCCTCTTTTTCGGCGCCAGGTGCCCATCATCTTCATCAGAGATCTTGAGACGAGCCCACGGGTCCAGCCCCAGAGCAGGTCGAGCCTTGTTCAGCCACAAGTGATCGCCAACGGTTTCTGGAGGGATCTTGTTAGGGTTTCCACGAAGCTCGTCAACTTGTCCTTGTCCGATCCGGAGGAGAGAATCGCCCAGTTCCTCACCATGTTCCTGATCAACCTCAAGACCTGCGGAATGGAAATCCAGGAGGTGTTACTGAAAATCATAGCATTTCTATATTTCCAGAGGCACCAAAGGACAGCTGAGCTAACAGTGTTTAAAACTGAGCACTTTTTGGTAGCAATCCAGAATCTGGCGACAGATTCGAAGGATGAGCCAATCTGACTAGAGAAATATTCCTCAATGTGGGCCCAGAGATGTTTAGCAACTATACATTCAAAAAATAGGTGAGAACAAGACTCTTGTTCCAAGCAGTAAACACAATCAAGGGGTTTGATGATGTGTCTCTTCCTAAGGTTATCCCTAGTCATCAATTTGTTTTTGGAGAGAAGCCAGAGAAATACATGAATTTTAGGGGGAACTCTCAATTTCCAGACAGCAGGGATAAACACGGGTTGAACCCCTCTAAAGTTGATAACATGATAGAGGGAGCTGGAGGAATACTTCCCCTTATTGTCCAGCTGCCAAATCAGGGCATCCGGCTCGGCAGTAAAGGTAATGCTTTTGGCAATTTCCTCCAACTGGAACCATTGTTCCATGAGACTATCACTAAAGTTCCTTCTAAAAGAGAGTTTTAGGCATTGACCGTCCCAAACTTCATTGACACTTTTGTTAAGCTCATTGCGGACAGAGTAAATAGGCCAAAATTGGACTGCTAGGGGGGATGTGCCAAACCAAGTATCTTCCCAGAACCTGGTTCTGCTCCCATCCCCTATGTTCCATCTGTAGCCAAATTTCACAGCATGCATAATAGATTTTAATCCTTTCCAGAATCTAGAGGTCTTAGGGTTGGAGGAAGGGACAAAAATATTAGGTTTATTTCCTAGGTATTTATGGGCAATAAGAAGCTTCCAGGGTTTCAGGTCTTCCTCATAGAATCTTTTAATCCAAGACCCTAGAAGACAGATGTTAATTTCTTGGAGGTTAGGTATGCCTAGGCCTCCAAAATCTTTTTTCATAGAGACTAGGGCCCAATTAGCAAGGTGTAGCTTCCTATTTCCCTCAAAATCATTCCACAAGCAATGAGACATCTGAGAATTGATGAGGTTCACTGCCCATTTAGGGAACTTGAAGAAGGAGAGGAGATACACTGGAATGCTAGCCAAACAAGCTTGTATGAGGATCAATCTACCTCTGTAAGAGAGAAGTTTGCCCCTCCACCCAGCAATCCTTTTAATGATTTTATCCAGAAGGGTTGGATATCCTCTCTCCTCAGTTTATCATAGTGGAGAGGGATACCTAGGTACTTAATGGGGAAGTTACCTTTATTACAGACTAGAATAGAGAGGAAGTCAGCTAACTCCTGATCATCCATGTTGATAGGGATGAGTTCACTTTTAGAGTAGTTGATTCTCATGCCTGAGACTTGTTCAAACCAGGTTAGAACAGTTTTCAGATTGCTAGCATGTGTGGAGTCATTGTCTAAGAAAAGGATGGTATCATCTGCATATTGAAGGCAGATGATGCCACCAGGGCAGACCTCAGGACAGAGCCCTGCAATCAGACTATGATCAGCAGCTTTGCTCAGCATTTTAGTAAGAACGTCCACTACTAAATTAAACAAAAGCGGGGAGATGGGGTCACCTTGCCTAAGGCCTTTACCAGCAAGGAAAAAATCACTTTCACAGTTATTTAACTTGACCCCAACAGACCCCCCATGAGTAAGTTGCTGGATCCAACTCTCCTCTATGAAAGGCTTGGAAAAGATCTAAGAGATCATTTTTCACCAAGTCCCAAAAATGCTGGTAAAACAAGAAGGGAATCCCATCAGGACCAGGAGCCCCATCAGGATAAGAGCTAAAAATGGCTTCCTTCACCTCTGTCTCTGAAAAAGGGGCTTCTAGCAGCTCATTTTCAGCAGGAGAGACTTTTTCAGAAGCAGAGAAAAAATTGTTTTGTAGAGAGAACCCAGAAGGGTTTTCTTTCTTAAACAGGTCTTTGTAGAAGTCACTAGCCACTTTCAGCATCTCATCTACCTCAGTAACAGGGCCATTAGGGCCATCAAGGGAGTGAATGAGGGTTTTCCTCCTCCTCTGGTTAGCTACTGCATGGAAGTAAGCAGTATTTCTATCACCCTCCTTAATGTTCCTATCTCTAGACCTTTGTTTGGCTTTGATTTCTTCTTGAAGCCAAATTTTCTTGAGCTCTCCATGGACAAAGTTTAATCTATTAGTCTCAGCCTCAGAGAGGTCAGTGGTTTCTGCCTTAATATCTAGAGAATCAAACTCAAGGAGGAGAAGCCTTTTGTATCTTCTAAGATTAGCTTCCTCATTGGAGTTCCACCCTTTGGTAGTTCTTCTAAATCTCCTGATTTTGATCTGCCAATTTTCTAGGGGGCAGCTGCTCCCAGTAGGCTCATTCCAGATTTTCCTGACTAGCTCAGTAAAATCTTCTCTAAGCAACCACCACTTTTCAAATTTAAAACTATTGCTCTTTGGAGTTTGGTTAAGACCAGAGTCCCAGAGCAAAGGAGTGTGGTCACTACCACATCTGGGCAGAGCTCTACAACTAGAAAGGGGAAAGAAACTATCTAATTCTGTGTCACAGAAAATTCTGTCAATGGTGGACATAATCCTGGAGCAGCACTTCCAACATATCTAGCAGAACTGTGGGTTTTCCTTCTGACAGGGCAATTCTCAACTTTATGGGTAACCATTTTGCAGATAAAACAACTCTTGGGCTTGACACATTTATCCAAATGATGCCCTGGTTCCCCACAGTTGTAGCAGATCACCTCAGAGTATGCCATAAGGCCCGAAGCAGGGGCAGGAGCAGTTTTCTGGATGTCCTATCTCTTCTTTTGCTGATTCTTGCCTTGAGATTTCCCACTGATCTGAGAGTCAGAACCACCAGCAGATTGATCTTGGGCAATTACAGGAGCCTGCCCAGATTGTGCCCCCATTTGGGGCGGAGGTGGGCCGTACCACTGCCCAACCGGCGCTCCCCCCCATTGTGATAGGGGAAATTCATCGGAGTTCCTGGTTCCTTCTCATCCTCCAGCCAGATGTTGTCTCTCAGGAAGCAGAAATAACCACCAGACAGCTCAATTGAAGCAGATTGCAAGCCTAATTTCAATCTTCTGCAGGTTTGGGGGAGAGGTAAGGTAGGGGATCCACCTGCTCCGGCTCCGGTGGCGTGCTGGTGGGCAGGAGTCCAGTCAAGCATTCCCATCTCGCAGCACGGCGTGGATCTCCTGAATTCACTTCTCCTTTCGCCCATCGAACGAACGCAATCGGCGGCTCACTGGGGTGGGGCATCCTGTGCTTCTCCGAGAAATCTCCTTCGAAGTAGATCCGCAGGGCTAGATTCAGCAGCTCCCAATCCACATGATCCTTGCACATCCGAGCATACCTGCGCGAGTGAGAGAACGGATTCGGTCCCTCCTCGGCTTCCTCCCTCGCAGCTTCCTCCTCTGCTTCCCTCCATTCGCGCGTGCACTGGGTCCAGGAGAGAGCGTCGTCGCGGATCCGCATCGCCCGCTCCCTCCATCTCCTCCCTCGAGTCTCCCGCAGCACCGCCGGCGCGACGGAGTCGAGCGGCTGGAGCATCCGCGGGAAGGCTTTGTAGACATGTGGGAGATGCATCTTGTACATCTGCCTGTCTTCCAGCCATTCCCCCGTGGATATGGCCGGCGACTCCATGGGGCGCGCGAGCGGACTTGCTGAGGGGGGCAGGCGCGCCCGGAGTCAGGAGGCGGGGGGTGGCGGCGAGATCTATTTGCCAATTACTCCCTCCTTTTCGGTTTATAGGGCTCAATTCAAAAATCTCACCAACCAAGGTAGATGATGAATGGTGGAATACTTTTTGTAGTTTGCAAAAGCACCTAATTAATGCACTTGTTTTCCTCAAAAAATTATGTTTATCAATGCATAAATTGCAATGCATGCATGCATAAAGTACATGCATTGGTCAATTTTCTCTTAATACTTGCATGCAATGATTTAATGCACCTTGGAATCTGAACATGTGATGGAAAACAACCAAATTGAGCCTTATAAAATGGAAAAACTAAAATTTTGAGATAAGCCCTATAAACCGAAAAGGAGGGAGTATGTGAACTAAACAGTCAACATATAAAATAATTTAAATATATATAATATAGTTAGAAGGGAAACATAAGTTGGACCTGGCGTTCCTATTCTTATATAGAAAAATAGAACAGACCTCTGCGTTTTCTTCAAAAAAATACATAAATTGGGCTGCCAAAAATAAAACCTCGGATGGGAGGTCCATAGGCCGGTCGATACATGACGGCCCTAAGAAAATACAAACAGGCCTATGGACCTCCCATCCGAGGTCGTGGGCTGCGCATGTTAAAAATGAAAGCCTAGATGGGGCAGCCCAAAACCACGTCCAACACTTGCCAAAACTTCGTCCCTCGTTTTCTCTGTGTTTCGCACACTCGACATTGTGTGGGCATTTTGACTGTGCATCATATGAAGATGTGCTATGCATGAATGTTGATCAGCATGATGTTAACTGGCTGGTAGTTCCATTTTCGACCATGAATAAAACTTCCAACATGATGTTAACCCTGTTTGAAAAGGCCGTGTTAATATAAATGCTCTGCCTCTGAAAGTTGCAGTTTCTTATCTGAAACTGAACTTGCAGTTTCTTATCTGAAACTGAAACTTGCAGTTTCTTCTCTGAGAATCACATTGTCTGCACTTTTATACTCCTATGAAACTACATTTTTTAAGTGCTAAAGATAGATCTCTAGAATTCATAAAATACTTTATATGCTCAATACTGCAAATCTGAAATTCAAAAGACATTCATATCTGAAAGTACTCTCAAAATACACAACACAAAACACAATTCACAACCTGCAAATACTGACAACCCTAAGCTCCTCCTGACAATTCACAACCTGCCCGACTATTGGGCTGGGGGGGGCAGCCCCCTCCTATTCCTCGGCGGCAGACAGCCGCCCCGTGAGACGATGTGAACGGCGAGGGAGACGATGGCGGGGAAGCATCGTCGGGCCAACTGCTTTTCTCCTCTTGCAGTTGGGTTCGGTCGACGAAGACTCCACCGGCTCGCTCTGGCAGGACACCCTCACAAACGGCACCCTGTAGATGCTCGATCCTTCAATCTCTGGTGGATGCTCCATCTGGGATCGATACTCCCACCACCGCTCCCTCACGATCGGATTCGGTGAATCTGTTTGCTCCATGGCCCAGAGGAGCAGCTCTATGTACTCCGGCGTGACTCCCTCCGGGAGTATCGCCGCCTTTTCGCTCTGTTGCAGATATTTGGCCATGGATGTCGCCGTCGCCGCTAGTTGGTCCTTGTTGTCAAACCAAGACTGTATCTCCAACATCCTAGCTAGCTTCACAGGGTCGCCGTCTGCGAACCTCACGTATCGGTTGTACTCCTCCATCGATCTACTTCTCCACAGCACCTTCACTCGCCGGCGGTGGTTTTTGAATGGAAGAGGAGAGGAGCAGCGCTGGTTTTGGATTAGAACGGGAGAGGAGCGACGCTGGTTTTGGACTGGAACAGGAGAGGAGGGGCGGTGGTTTTGAAATGGAAGAGGAGAGGAGCGGCGCTGCATTTAGATTGGAACAGGAGAAGAGCGGTGGTGGTTTAAGAGGAGAAGAGCAGAAGAGCGGCGCTGGTATTGGAAGTATTTTTTTGTTGTCTCACGTATTTTGGGTCAAAGTTTGACCACGCACTGTATTTGACAAGCAAAATGTGAATGCATGTCACCAAAAAATTTGTCATTTGGTTCGTATGTGAATGTACTTTCAAATTATACTCCCTCCATTTTTGTATACAAGGCCACACACTCATATTACAGGTACCAAGGTAAAAATCAATCCTATGTTTAAGTCAATGTTGCAAGCTAGCTTGTCACCTTCATTGTCATGTTAATTAATGTGGTTTTTCTCTCCCAAGCACAACAAGCCAACCCTCTTACTCCTCATTGGTTGATTAATGTTGGGAATGCAAGCTAACCTTCTCACTCCCGCATGCACACAAGGGATATTAATGTCCTCGGGTGCTAGTACGAGGCAAACACCATCAATTTTTCCTCGATTAATGTTAGTGGCCTTGTATAGTTGCAAATTGTAATTTTGATAGTTGCCATGTATACAACGTATAACATATATTTTATGTGCGAAAATCATGGTCAATTATGACCCAGAATAAAAGGGAGACTAGTTAATGTGGGGTCTCTTTCTTAATTGAAGGGTAAATTGATTTTGATTATCCAGTCAGACCGCGCCGGCCCTCTCGTCCAATCCTAAAACGCTACCGCACGCTCCTCTCCCTCTTCTCCATTGCAAAACCACCTCATCTCCTCTCCATCATCTCCATTCCAAAACCACCGTCTCGCCTCTCCCTCTTCTCTATTGCAAGACCGCCATCTCTCCTCCATTTTCTAGATGCTTTCCTCCATGGCGCGGGCGCAATCCATGGATACAAAATTAGTATACTATATACTATTTAAAAGTCGAGGGCGGGGCTTTTCCTGCGCAGTAGGCGGCGGGGCAGTTCCGCCTAGTCAGTTCGACAGAGACACGAGAAGACGAGGGAGTAGGCTGCTGCAAATGTAGGGCTGTGTGATTTGACAGTGAGTTACTGCTGGACAGGTGGGGCCCCGTGATTTGACTTGCCATTATCATTTTAACTGCGGCGCTACGACTGGCGTGAGTGTCCCAGATTCCTGACCACCTCCATACAGGTGCCTCTCCCAATGCTCCACCATGTAGTAGAGGCTGGCTCTTGCATGAGAGCCCAGTTCTCCACTTTTTCCTTGCCTCTCTTTCCTCCACATATGCAAAAATGTCATGTAAAGCGCACTATTGTACTTACTTTTACTTGCTCCTATAGGTGCTTAAGCTTGCCACATAGGCATAAAGTCTGATGTGGCAAGTTAATCAAGAAGAGAGAGACTAGTTTGGTGACCCAAGGAAGAAACGGTGCTAAGCGCGTGTACCTAGGTGAAAAGACAATTTTGAGTCTATAGCTAACTAAATGAAGCAAACTTAGCAACACCATTTCATTGGAAGAGGTCACTCCTTGGGAAATGCAATAAATACATGTGCTTAGCACCATTTCTTCCTTGAGTACGAAGAAAGAGATATAGAGGAGTAAAAAAATACACTTATAGCCAACCTTGTTGTAGTATGAGTGACTAAGTGATGACTATGTATGACATGCCAACATCAGATAGCCTAATGCACTGTGTTAAATCTCCAAGGGCGCGACCGCGCAAGCGACGCGACGATCATGGTAGGCGCGACCATGATACGGGCTGCTGGCAGCCCTTGGATCTGAGATCAAACGGTCGCATGCTAAGTTGCTGAAAATTTGCAGAATAACCCTCTAGGATAGGATATTCACCCATAGGTCTAGAATCACACCATGCAACCATTCGATCTCAGATCCAAGGGCTCTCGGAAGCCCGTATCATGGGAGAATGGAAAGCCACTACCCTGCCATTCGCACACTGGCAGTTCGCTCCTACTCGTCCCCGCATGTCCTTCAATACTACGACGGTTCGCTCCTAGTCGTCCCGTCCATTCACATTACGGCAGTTCCACTAATCCTAACCCTCCTCCCAAATCCATGGCGTCCCAAATCTCCATGATCGACGGTGAGTACAAGGTTAGAACCATCACCGGCGATGAGTTCGACGTCATCTACACCCGTTCTTCCGCGACGGTGAAAGGATGCCTTTCTCGCTTCAGACGCATGTTCGAAAACTCAGATGATGAGTGGGTTGCTGGGCTAGATGTTGAGTACACCACAGTCCTGGGACGAGAGAAGGATTTAAAGGATGAAGAGAGGAAGAAGCCCACCGTGATCCAGGTTTGCGTACATAACGTTTGCTTGGTCTACCACATATGCCATGCCGATGTTGAGTGCCAGGATTTTAAGAACTTCCTCAAGGACAAAACAATGAAATTCATTACTGTAGACTTTGGTAACGACAAAGAAGTCCTGCGTCGGATAGGCCTTGTTGTAGGCAACACCTTCAACCTCTAGAAGAATCGGCTGGTGTCCTCTTGTCAGCCTTCAATGCTAACCCTGGCAGGAGCCATGGTTCATCCTTCGTACGGTAAACTGGAGAAACCTCATTACATGTTTCATCGTCATGCATGGCAGCGGAATGTACTAGATATAGACCACATCCACTACGCTGCAATGGATGGCTACCTTTGCTTCAACATCTACAAGGGTTGGATGAAGAGCAACAACCAAGTGTGCGGTTCAAGCAAAGAAGTATCGGCCAAGAGGAAGAGGGACAAGGACGAAGTCGAGGACGTGTACGAGGACTCTGAGTAAGGTGGCAGTGTCGTTGCTCATGGTGGTTCTAATGCAGTGTCTACCGGAATAGTTCCAAAGTTTAATTTCAGGTGTGCTTAATTTAATTTGAGGGGTGTGTTGTGCTGAGCCCCCAGGAGAACTATGTTATGTTTCTTCTCGTTACTTTAACACTTCAGTACATACATACTAGTATTTCTTACATTTCATCTTTTAGTTGGTATAGTACTACCACTCGTTTCTTGACATTATATACGTACAATATATATGTCCAACATCATATAGCCAGCAGTTTAGTTGTCAAAGAATTTCAGGGTGCTTAGTTTTGTTAAAGAATTCCAGGATGCTTAGAGGGTGCTTGGATCCAAGGGACTTATTTTAGTCTGACTAAAAATAGTCTCTTTAAGAGGCTAAAGTTCCAAGCACCCTTGACTAAAGAGGGGCTAAAACTAGTCTCGAGACTAAATTTTTTTAGTCAGGGGTACCCCTACTAAAATGTGGATTAGTCCTCTCTCTACTCATTTAACTCCTCTCCTTTAACACAGGCGAGTTCTGGATTGGAGGGTTTGGAGGATAATAAATGCTCATTAACTTGATTTTAGCCTTTTTAGTATTTGGATCCAAGCATGGGTGAGGCTAGAATGTTTTAGTCCCACTACTTTTAGGCATGGGACTAAAACGTATCCAAGCACCCTCTTAGTTTTATTTGAGGGGTGGGTTGTGCTGGACACCATTATTGTGACTAGCCTTTTTAATAGTACTATATGCATAATTTGGCGACAAGCGCTCTCTATATGTACCACCTTTTTTTAATTTCAAGTTTTGCTCCATGGCGCAATCCATCGATACTACTGCTGTACAAAAGTATACATCTTTTAAAAGGCTAGAGGGCGGGGCAGTCTAGCTTGGTCGGTTTCACGAGAGGCGAGGGCCTTTGTGATTTGACGGCTCATTACTGCTGGAAGGAGGAGCCTTGTGATTTGACTGCTCGTATAAATGCGCCGATGACCTGATCGAGGAGGAGCAAAGAACCGCGCGATATACTCAAGTTTTCCACTGGAGTAGTACTGCGGCGGAGGAGCACGAAACACGGCAGCCCAGTGCCATATGGCGATAAAAAATGATCTAATTTTCTAGTCATCTCATTGTTAGCATTGTTCTATTCATTCCCTCAAAAGAACATTGTTCTATTCATCCCTCGAAGAGAACGTGCCACGTGTGGCGAAACACCCGAAGCAAAAGATGAAACACATGAGCAAAAGAAGAAGGAAGATTATCACCCCCAAATGATCTAATTCGCCGCAGAGTCGTAACTGCTTCTTCATCGCCTCCACGACCTCCATCTCCTTGCGCGTCTCCTCCGCCATCTTCATCATTGTGTCCATGACGCGACATTTCTCGACGCGAGCCTTCTGTTGGATATATGCCCCGGAGGCAATAATAAAAGCATTATTATTATATTTCTTTGTTCATGATAATTGTCTTTATTCATGCTATAATTGTATTATCCGGAAATCGTAATACATGTGTGAATAATAGACACCAACATGTCCCTAGTAAGCCTCTAGTTGACTAGCTCGTTGATCAACAGATAGTCATGGTTTCCTGACTATGGACATTGGATGTCATTGATAACGGGATCACATCATTAGGAGAATGATGTGATGGACAAGACCCAATCCTAAACATAGCATAAAGATCGTGTAGTTCGTTTGCTAGAGTTTTTCCAATGTCAAGTATCCTTTCCTTAGACCATGAGATCATGTAACTCCCGGATGCCGTAGGAGTGCTTTGGGTGTACCAAACGTCACAACGTAACTGGGTGACTATAAAGGTATACTACGGGTATCTCCGAAAGTGTCTGTTGGGTTGACACGGATCAAGACTGGGATTTGTCACTCCGTATGACGGAGAGGTATCACTGGGCCCACTCGGTAATGCATCATCATGATGAGCTCAAAGTGACCAAGTGTCTGGTCACGGGATCATGCATTACGGTACGAGTAAAGTGACTTGCCGGTAACGAGATTGAACGAGGTATTGGGATACCGACGATCGAATCTCGGGCAAGTAACATACCGATTGACAAAGGGAATTGCATACGGGGTTGATTGAATCCTCGACATCGTGGTTCATCCGATGAGATCATCGTGGAGCATGTGGGAGCCAACATGGGTATCTAGATCCCGCTGTTGGTTATTGACCGGAGAGTCATCTCGGTCATGTCTACATGTCTCCCGAACCCGTAGGGTCTACACACTTAAGGTTCGGTGACGCTAG
The DNA here is from genome assembly GCF_018294505.1 of Triticum aestivum. Lineage (NCBI taxonomy): Eukaryota > Viridiplantae > Streptophyta > Magnoliopsida > Poales > Poaceae > Triticum > Triticum aestivum. Next base: position 138,150,505 of record NC_057806.1, read on the forward strand.
GGTTGTAGGGATATGTATATGCAGTAACCCGAATGTTGTTCGGAGTCCCGGATGAGATCCCGGACGTCACGAGGAGTTCCGGAATGGTCCGGAGGTAAAGATTTATATATGGGAAGTCCTGTTTCGGCCATCGGGACAAGTTTCGGGGTCATCGGTATTGTACCGGGACCACCGGAAGGGTCCCGGGGGTCCACCGGGTGCGTCCACCTGCCCCGGGGGCCACATGGGCTGTAAGGGGGTGCGCCTTGGCCTACATGGGCCAAGGGCACCAGCCCCAAGGGGACCATGTGCCTAGGGTTTCCAAAGGGGAAGAGTCCCACAAGTGGAAGGCACCCCTAGGTGCCTTGGGGGGTGGGAAACCTCCCTTGGCCGCTGCCCCCCAGGAGATTGGATCTCCTAGGGCCGGCGCCCCCCCCTTGGCCCTCCTATATATAGTGGGGGAAGGAGGGCTTTTCATCCACGCCTTTGGTTGCCTCCTTCTCCCTCTCCAACACCTCCTCCTCCTCCATAGTGCTTGGCGAAGCCCTGACGGAGTACTGCAGCTCCTCCATCACCACGCCGTCGTGTTGCTACTGGAGCCATCTTCCTCAACCTCTCCTTCCCTCTTGCTGGATCAAGAAGAAGGAGACGTTACGCTGACCGTACGTGTGTTGAACGCGGAGGTGTCGTCCGTTCGGTGCTAGGATCTCCGGTGATTTGGATCACGTCGTGTTCGACTACATCATCCCCGTTCTTTGAACGCTTCCGCACGCGATCTACAAAGGTATGTAGATGCATCTGATCACTCGTTGCTAGATGAACTCATAGATGGATCTTGGTGAAACCGTAGGAAAATTTTTGTTTTCTGCAACGTTCCCCAACAGTGGCATCATGAGCTAGGTCTATGCGTAGTTCTTCTTGCGCGAGTAGAACACAATTTGTTGTGGGCGTAGATGTTGTCAACTTTCTTGCCGCTACTAGTCTTATCTTGCTTCAACGGTATTGTGGGATGAAGCGGCCCAGACCAACCTTACACGTACGCTTACGTGAGACCGGTTCCACCGACTAACATACTAACATGCACAAGTTGCATAAGGTGGCTGGCGGGTGTCTGTCTCTCCTACTTTAGTTGGAGCGGACTCGATGAAAAGGGTCCTTATGAAGGGTAAATAGAAGTTGACAAATCACGTTGTGGCTTTCACGTAGGTAAGAAAACGTTCTTGCTAGAACCCTACTTCATCCACGTAAAACTTGCAACAACAATTAGAGGACGTCTAACTTGTTTTTGCAGCAAGTGCTTTGTGATGTGATATGGCCAAAGTTGTGATGAATGAGGAATGATCTATATGTGATGTATGAGATGTTCATGCTATTGTAATAGGAATCACGACTTGCATGTCGATGAGTATGACAACCAGCAGGAGCCATAGGAGTTGTCTTTATTTTTTTTGTATGACCTGCGTGTCATTGAGAAACGCCATGTAAATTACTTTACTTTATTGCTAAACGCGTTAGCCATAGTAGTAGAAGTAATAGTTGGCGAGCAACTTCATGGAGACACAATGATGGAGATCATGATGATGGAGATCATGGTGTCATGCCGGTGACAAGATGATCATGGAGCCCCAAGATGGAGATCAAAGGAGCTATGTGATATTGGCCATATCATGTCACTATTATTTGATTGCATGTGATGTTTATCATGTTTTCATCTTGTTTGCTTAGAACGACGGTAGTAAATAAGATGATCCCTCATAATAATTTCAAGAAAGTGTTCCCCCTAACTGTGCACCGTTGCGACAGTTCGTTGTTTCGAAGCACCACGTGATGATCGGGTGTGATAGATTCTAACGCTCACATACAATGGGTGTAAGACAGATTTACACACGCAATACACTTAGGTTGACTTGATGAGCCTAGCATGTGTACAGACATGGCCTCGGAACACAGAAGACCGAAAGGTCGAGCTTGAGTCGTATAGAAGATACGATCAACATGAAGATGTTCACCGATGTTGACTAGTCCGTCTCATGTGATGATCGGACACGGCCTAGCTAACTCGGATCATGTTATACTTAGATGACTAGAAGAGGGATGTCTATCTAAGTGGGAGTTCATTGATTAATTTGATTAGATGAACTTAATTATCACGAACTTAGTCTAAAACCTTTACAATATGTCTTGTAGATCAAATGGCCAACGTAGTCCTCAACTTCAACGCGTTCCTAGAGAAAACCAAGCTGAAAGACGATGGCAGCAACTACACGGACTGGGTCCGGAACCTGAGGATCATCCTCATAGCTACCAAGAAAGATTATGTCCTACAAGCACCGCTAGGTGATCCACCTGTCCCACAGAACCAAGACGTTATGAACGCTTGGCAGACACGTGCTGATGACTACTCCCTCGTTCAGTGCAGCATGCTTTACAGCTTAGAGCCGGGGCTCCAAAAGCGTTTTGAGAGACATGCAGCATATGAGATGTTCGAAGAGCTGAAAATGGTTTTTCAAGCTCATGCCCAAATCGAGAGATATGAGGTCTCCGACAAGTTCTTCAGCTGTAAGATGGAGGAAAATAGTTCTGTCAGTGAGCACATACTCACTATGTCTGGGTTACATAACCGCTTGACTCAGCTGGGAGTTAATCTCCCGGATGACGCGGTCATTGACAGAATCCTCCAGTCGCTTCCACCAAGCTACAAGAGCTTTGTGATGAACTTCAATATGCAGGGGATGGAAAAGACCATTCCTGAAGTATTTGCTATGCTAAAATCAGCAGAGGTAGAAGTCAAGAAGGAACATCAAGTGTTGATGGTAAATAAAACCACTAAGTTCAAGAAGGTTAAGGGTAAAAAGAACTCCAAGAAGGACGGCAAGGAAGTTGCCGCGCCTGGCAAGAAAGCTGCCGGGAAGAAGCCAAAGAATGGACCCAAGCCCGAGACTGAGTGCTTTTATTGCAAGGGAAGTGGTCACCTGGAAGCGGAACTACCCCAAATACTTAGCGGACAAGAAGGCCGGCAAAACAAAAGGTATATGTGATATACATGTAATTGATGTGTACCTTACCAGTACTCGTAGTAGCTCTTGGGTATTTGATACCGGTGCAGTTGCTCACATTTGTAACTCAAAGCAGGAGCTACGGAATAAGCAGAGACTGGCGAAGGATGAGGTGACGATGTGCGTCGGGAATGGTTCCAAGGTCGATGTGATCGCCATCGGCACGCTGCCTCTACATTTACCTACGGGATTAGTTTTAAACCTCAATAATTGTTATTTAGTGCCAGCTTTGAGCATGAACATTGTATCAGGATGTCATTTAATTCGAGATGGCTACTCATTTAAATCCGAGAATAATGGTTGTTCCATTTATATGAGAGATATGTTTTATGGTCATGCTCCTATGGTGAATGGTTTATTCTTAATGAATCTCGAGCGTAATGCTACACATATTCATAGTGTGAGTACCAAAAGATGTAAGGTTGATAATGATAGTCCCACATACTTGTGGCACTGCCGCCTTGGTCACATAGGTGTCAAACGCATGAAGAAGCTCCATGCAGATGGACTTTTAGAGTCTCTTGATTATGAATCATTTGACACGTGCGAACCATGCCTCATGGGTAAAATGACCAAGACTCCGTTCTCAGGAACAATGGAGCGAGCAACCAACTTATTGGAAATCATACATACTGATGTGTGCGGTCCAATGAGTGTTGAGGCTCGCGGTGGCTATCGTTATGTTCTCACCCTCACTGATGATTTGAGTAGATATGGGTATATCTACTTAATGAAACACAAGTCTGAAACCTTTGAAAAGTTCAAGGAATTTCAGAGTGAGGTTGAGAATCAACGTGACAGGAAAATCAAGTTTCTACGATCAGATCGTGGAGGAGAATACTTAAGTCACGAATTTGGCACACACTTACGAAAATGTGGAATAGTTTTACAACTCACGCCGCCTGGAACACCTCAGCGTAATGGTGTGTCCGAACGTCGTAATCGCACTCTATTAGATATGGTGCGATCTATGATGTCTCTTACCGATTTACCGCTATCTTTTTGGGGCTATGCTTTAGAGACTACCGCATTCACTTTAAATAGGGCTCCGTCGAAATCCGTTGAGATGACTCCGTTTGAATTATGGTTTGGTAAGAAACCTAAGTTGTCGTTTCTAAAAGTTTGGGGATGCGATGCTTATGTCAAGAAACTTCAACCTGAAAAGCTCGAACCCAAGTCGGAAAAATGCGTCTTCATAGGATACCCTAAAGAAACTGTTGGGTATACCTTCTACCTCAGATCCGAAGGCAAGATCTTTGTTGCCAAGAATGGATCCTTTCTAGAGAAGGAGTTTCTCTCGAAAGAAGTAAGTGGGAGGAAAGTAGAACTTGATGAAGTATTACCTCTTGAACCGGAAAATGGCGCAACTCAAGAAAATATTCCTGAGGTGCCTGCACCGACTAGAGAGGAAGTTAATGATAATGATCAAGATACTTCTGATCAAGCTCCTACTGAAATTCGAAGGTCCACAAGGACACGTTCCGCACCAGAGTGGTACGGCAACCCTGTCTTGGAAATCATGTTGTTGGACAACGGTGAACCTTCGAACTACGAAGAAGCGATGGCGGGCCCGGATTCCGACAAATGGCTAGAAGCCATGAAATCCGAGATAGGATCCATGTATGAAAACCAAGTATGGACTTTGACTGACTTGCCCCTTGAACGGCGAGCCATAGAAAATAAATGGATATTTAAGAAGAAGACAGACGCGGATGGTAATGTGACCATCTATAAAGCCCGGCTTGTCGCTAAGGGTCATCGACAAGTTCAAGGGGTTGACTATGATGAGACTTTCTCACCGGTAGCGAAGCTAAAGTCCGTCCGAATCATGTTAGCAATTGCCGCATTCTACGATTATGAGATATGGCAAATGGACATCAAAACGGCATTCCTTAATGGTTTCCTTAAGGAAGAATTGTATATGATGCAGCCGGAAGGTTTTGTCGATCCTAAGAATGCTGACAAGGTGTGCAAGCTCCAACGCTCGATTTATGGGCTGGTGCAAGCATCTCGGAGTTGGAACATTCGCTTTGATGAGATGATCAAAGCGTTTGGGTTTACGCAGACTTATGGAGAAGCCCGCGTTTACAAGAAAGTGAGTGGGAGCTCTGTAGCATTTCTCATACTATATGTAGATGACATACTTTTGATGGGAAATGATATAGAACTCTTGTACAGCCTTAAGGCCTACTTGAATAAGAGTTTTTCAATGAAGGACCTTGGAGAAGCTGCTTATATATTAGGCATCAAAATCTATAGAGATAGATCGAGACGCCTCATAGGTCTTTCACAAAGCACATACCTTGATAAGATATTGAAGAAGTTCAATATGGATCAGTCTAAGAAGGGGTTCTTGCCTGTGTTACAAGGTGTGAAATTGAGCTCTGCTCAATGTCCAACCACGGCAGAAGATATAGAAGAGATGAGTGTCATCCCCTATGCCTCAGCCATAGGTTCTATTATGTATGCCATGCTGTGTACCAGACCTGATGTAAACCTTGCCGTAAGCTTGGTAGGAAGGTACCAAAGTAATCCCGGCAAGGAACACTGGACAACGGTCAAGAATATCCTGAAGTACCTGAAAAGGACTAAGGAAATGTTTCTCGTTTATGGAGGTGACGAAGAGCTCGTCGTAAAGGGTTACGTCGACGCTAGCTTCGACACAGATCTGGATGACTCTAAGTCACAGACCGGATACGTGTATATTTTGAATGGTGGGGCAGTAAGCTGGTGCAGTTGCAAGCAGAGCGTCGTGGCGGGATCTACATGTGAAGCGGAGTACATGGCAGCCTCGGAGGCAGCACATGAAGCAATATGGGTGAAGGAGTTCATCACCGACCTAGGAGTCATACCCAATGCGTCGGGGCCAATCAAACTCTTTTGTGACAACACTGGAGCTATTGCACTTGCCAAGGAGCCCAGGTTTCACAAGAAGACAAGGCACATCAAGCGTCGCTTCAACTCCATTCGTGAAAATGTTCAAGATGGAGACATAGAGATTTGTAAAGTACATACGGACCTGAATGTAGCAGATCCGTTGACTAAACCTCTCCCTAGGGCAAAACATGATCAACACCAGAATTCCATGGGTGTTCGATTCATCACAATGTAACTAGATTATTGACTCTAGTGCAAGTGGGAGACTGTTGGATATATTCCCTAGAGGCAATAATAAAAGCATTATTATTATATTTCTTTGTTCATGATAATTGTCTTTATTCATGCTATAATTGTATTATCCGAAAATCGTAATACATGTGTGAATAATAGACACCAACATGTCCCTAGTAAGCCTCTAGTTGACTAGCTCGTTGATCAACAGATAGTCATGGTTTCCTGACTATAGACATTGGATGTCATTGATAACGGGATCACATCATTAGGAGAATGATGTGATGGACAAGACCCAATCCTAAACATAGCATAAAGATCGTGTAGTTCGTTTGCTAGAGTTTTTCCAATGTCAAGTATCCTTTCCTTAGACCATGAGATCGTGTAACTCCCGGATGCCGTAGGAGTGCTTTGGGTGTACCAAACGTCACAACGTAATTGGGTGACTATAAAGGTATACTACGGGTATCTCCGAAAGTGTCTGTTGGGTTGACACGGATCAAGACTGGGATTTGTCACTCCGTATGATGGAGAGGTATCACTGGGCCCACTCGGTAATGCAACATCATAATGAGCTCAAAGTGACCAAGTGTCTGGTCACGGGATCATGCATTACGGTATGAGTAAAGTGACTTGCCGGTAACGAGATTGAACGAGGTATTGGGATACCGACGATCGAATCTCGGGCAAGTAACATACCGATTGACAAAGGGAATTGCATACGGGGTTGATTGAATCCTCGACATCGTGGTTCATCCGATGAGATCATCGTGGAGCATGTGGGAGCCAACATGGGTATCCAGATCCCGCTGTTGGTTATTGACCGGAGAGTCGTCTCGGTCATGTCTACATGTCTCCCGAACCCGTAGGGTCTACACACTTAAGGTTTGGTGACGCTAGGGTTGTAGGGATATGTATATGCAGTAACCCGAATGTTGTTCGGAGTCCCGGATGAGATCCCGGACGTCACGAGGAGTTCCGGAATGGTCCGGAGGTAAAGATTTATATATGGGAAGTCCTGTTTCGGCCATCGGGACAAGTTTCGGGGTCATCGGTATTGTACCGGGACCACCGGAAGGGTCCCGGGGGTCCACCGGGTGGGTCCACCTGCCCCGGGGGCCACATGGGCTGTAAGGGGGTTCACCTTGGCCTACATTGGCCAAGGGCACCAGCCCCAAGGGGCCCATGCGCCTAGGGTTTTCCAAAGGGGAAGAGTCCCACAAGTGGAAGGCACCCCTAGGTGCCTTGGGGGGGAGGGAAATCTCCCTTGGCCGCCGCCCCCCCCCCAGGAGATTGGATCTCCTAGGGCCGGCGCCCCCCCTTGGCCCTCCTATATATAGTGGGGGAAGGAGGGCTTTTCATCCACGCCTTTGGTTGCCTCCTTCTCCCTCTCCAACACCTCCTCCTCCATAGTGCTTGGCGATGCCCTGACGGAGTACTGCAGCTCCTCCATCACCACGCCGTCATGTTGCTGCTGGAGCCATCTTCCTGAACCTCTCCTTCCCTCTTGCTGGATCAAGAAGAAGGAGATGTTACACTGACCGTACGTGTGTTGAACGCGGAGGTGCCGTCCGTTCGGTGCTAGGATCTTCGGTGATTTGGATCACGTCGTGTTCGACTACATCATCCCCGTTCTTTGAACGCTTCCGCACGCGATCTACAAAGGTATGTAGATGCATCCGATCACTCATTGCTAGATGAACTCATAGATGGATCTTGGTGAAACCGTAGGAAAATTTTTGTTTTCTGCAATGTTCCCCAACACCTTCATCATCTGTTCCACGGCTATATTACGTACCTTGACAGCAGCCGGGTGCTCGATGCGGAGCTTCGCCAACTCTTCCTTCTGTTCCATGGCGAGGGCCTGCAACATCTTCATCGAGGAACTACTATTCTCATGCAGCTTCTTCCAGCTGGCGTTCTTCTCCTTCAACAGGCCGATCTCGTGGCAGAGCTTCGCATTGTCCTCCGGAAGTCGCAGGATTTTGCCGGTCGCCTTCTTCTCCGAGGCAATGCTCTTCTTCAGCAGCATCACCAAGCCGGCGGTCAACTCCCCCTGCTGATTGAGCTCAGTGGGCATGTCGTCGAGGCTCTCCTTCAGAAACTCCATCAAGCCTTGGATGAACTCCTTCTGCTTATTGAGCTGATCGGGCATGCCGTTGAGGGATAACAACTCCAGCTCCGCGGGCTCGGCATGTTCGCCTCCACGGCTAGGGCGCTCCTGGGAGTCATCGCCTGCCCGTGAGAGATCTTTCGAGGTCTCTGTGTGGTGGCGAGCCCTCTCTTTTTTCCGCAGCCTTGGTTGCCGCTCCCTTGTTACGAGTAGTTCTCGACCTAGAGCTCTGCTCACCGGCCATGGCAACGACGGATGAAGAAGAAGCAATTATGAGGAGGAAAGGTAGAGTGATTTTTGGTTAGGTAGTTCCCCTTTTTATAACCTAAGTACTAGCACTAGTACTAATACCTGCATAGTGGGAACACGTTCAGGTTTGGTACGTACTACTAGTAGGTGTGAGCAGGCTTTCGAATGTGATGGGAACAAGGTAAAGATTAATTGATGGTTTTGGTTTCGAGGCCCGAAATGGCTCACGATGAGTTTAGCGGAACATAAATTCAAGTACTACACTGCTCAAATGCGTAAATATTATGTTACTATCAAAAATTGGCACAAAATACGAAGGAGATAAATGGAAGTACTACTAGCAACCCACGATTTAACTACTCGCATGCGTGCAGTGGAGTAATAATGTCTTTCTTCCGCCCTCACGTCCACTCAATTTGCATGCGCTGTATTAATTGACCATCAATAAAGTGAACGACTTTACATGCATCAAATTATCACATGGGGTGGATCTTGGTACAAAATTGCGTCCGCCCGTGTACCCGCGTGTGCATGCAAGGAATGAGTGCGTGCATGGCGTGCGTGCACATCTTCGCTTCGTGCATGTACCACCAGTATGGCTCAGGGTGGACGAGTACATTCTTCTGGAACCAGCAGCACGTCACTGTGATCAATCCACGCAAGGAGGTCGCGACAACGCCTACACATGTGCCACGTGGCTTCATGAACTGTAAGAGAGACACTTTGTAGCGTGCCATTGGTATTCTAATTTACGTGTTTTGCACATACTCGAAGTACTAGTAAGGTACACGTGCATTGCACGCATCAGATTTTGTAACCAAATTATGAATAAATACCACACTATAGCATGTAAGCTCTGATTCATATATGCCTAATGTAGCCCATCGTTTAATTCTTATAGTTCATCTCATTCAAAATCAATTAGTTTTTATAAAAAAGCTAAGAACGCGGGAATATGAAAAACATGGGATATAGTGGAATGTCGTCTTGAATCCTACAGGATTGTACGAGTGTTTGATTGTGCATAGAAAAAACACAGAATTCTTTCAAAGAGGTTTGAGTGGATGGGATGTTTCCTATGAAATCTAGTGCAAATGAATCATATGGAAAAATTCCTATGGTTTACAATCCTACGAATCAAACAACCAAGATAGGAAAAATTCCTAATGATTAGAATCTTCCAAAATTCCTTTAAGAATCCTTTGAATCAAAGAAGCCCTTAATATATTTTATGATTCATGGAATTGTGCGTTGTAAAGCATAAAGTAAAAACAAATAATGGCAATTCAACTAGAAAAAAGTTTGGGCAGTTATGATACGGAAGATTCTAGAACAAAAGAGAACCACTGTTGTTTTGAGGTTTGTGCATTATGCTTAAGTTCAACCATGGAGTCTGCTAGATTGTACATGTGGCAAAATCCGGTGGGGGTTAGAAGATGGTGCGAGGGGCCGAGTGGAGGGAGACTATGAAGGAATGCACAAGTACGAGATCGATATTTAGAGAGAGGGGGGGGGGCGAACACGTGCGCTGATGCACGTAGTGGCGGAGCCATGAAAAATAAATGAGCTAGGGGGCCAAGCATTGCTAATCCTTTACAAGGAGGGTCAATTCATGAACTGAAACCATCTTTAGCAGCAATTGTCTAATGATCACATTCATATTAGCCTTGATATATAGTCATGCTAGGGGGGAGGGGGCAGGGCCCTTACTGCCCCCTGTCTTCGCCATTGTGCACGCGTCTGAGTGATTAAGTGGAAGGCATGGATGATGAGAGGGGGACGTTGGATACATAATTAATGTGGGTGTATTATCTATATATGTTAATCCTATATAGAGAGGTATAGATTGATCGATGTGGATGTGGGAAAGAGGGTGAGACCTCACTGGATATATCGATTGATTGGTTTGTGTGGAAAACTATGAAAGACCTAGCTATATACACACACATACATAGAGGAACATCGATCGTTGCGCATGCACGCGTGAGAGATAAAGAATGCCCGATATGATGGAGAGGGGGATGTGTGTTGGTGTGTGCCTTCATGGGATACCGACCTGAAGAAAAAGATTGCATGCGTGCGATGGATAATGCCGACTGGTAGTGTGTGTGCATGCATGCACGAGAGAAAGTTAGTGGTACAATTATAAAGAGAAGACTACTGTGTGGGTGTAAAAGAATAGGTGAGGTCATAATCAATGTAAAGTTGAATTCAAGTATTTGAATAAGAGACCCTGATGTTTGAAACCCATGCATGCATGAATATAACGGATATCTGCGCGGTGTGGTTTGGAAACGAGCATGTTGTAATGTATACACATTGAACAAGGTCAGGCTGATTTGAATTTGAGATACCAATGGCAGACATCATTTGGCCACGTCGCATCCGTGCATGGACACACTATTATAATTGGAGATGATGGACGGCTTTTGCATCACATATCTATATCTATAACCCTATATATATTATATTATATTTTTTTATATTGTGTGCGGGTAACTTTAACTTTGAAAGATGGTCGTTAGATGAGGCGAATCCGATGGTCCAAAGATGGCAAATTTGAGCACTGCTGGCCGTTGGATATCATCTAGATTCCACCAGATTTCGCCACATGTATAATCTAGAAGACCCCTTGGTTGAACTTAAGCATAATGCACAAACATCAAAACACAAGCACTTCTTATTTGTTCTAGAATCTTCCGTATCAGAATTGCCCAAATGTTTTTCTACATGATTTGACATTATTTGTTTTTAATTTATGTCTTACGACGCACAATTCCATGAATCTTAAAATAGATTAGCTTTCTTATTAAAACTAGATGATTTTGAATGAAATGAACTATAAGAATTAAACGAACATCTACATCATGCATATATGACTCAAAGCTTGCATGCTATAATGTGGTATTTATTCATAATTTGGTTGCCAAATCTCATGTGTGTAATGCACGTGTACCTTACTATAGTCTAAATGGTGTTTGTGTGTGTGTGTTGTGCGTGTTGAGGTGCAAATTGTCTTTTTTGGGGGTACATGTTAAGCTTGTTCTTCCGAAATTTCAAGCCGCCTTGTTATGCCGAAAATTCAAGCTAGCGTCTCTGTCTATCGTGCTGTGAAACTCCCGCCTCTTCAACCCGCGCCTTGTTAGCCCGAAATATTTAAGATATATCTTTGTCTCGTTGTGCTCCGACAACTCCCTCCATCTCAACCCGCGCCTTGCTATTCCTAAATTACAACGCGCGCGAAAACTCCCACCTCCTGTGAAATTCCGACACGCGAAATGCCCGTGGTACCCCTGAACCGAAAGAACCGCCTCAAATCGGTGGGGGTACTTTTGTAACTTACCCCACATTTCGGACAAGTGCGTCTCTAAGACATGGTTCCCCACTGCCATCCCATCCGCCCAACCATTCGTACACCGAGGCCGCGAAAATCCGCGACGAAACCCCACACCCTGCTCCGTCCGCCGCCCAGCCGGAGCCTCTTCCCCGACGACGTCGTCCACAACAACACCTCGACGTCCCTCATCCATCGTACCGGATGAGGATCCGTCGTTGATCTCATCGTCCCGCCGATTCAGCCACCCCGTCCTCCACCTCCAAGGAGCTGCCCCGACGTTCCCCTCGTCTTTCGCGCCACCTCCATTCCCACACCACCGTCTTCACCTGCACCATCGGAAGAGCATCATCATCAATGTTTCCTTGGATGAAGTTGTGGCCTAATCGGCGCCACCAAAGAGGTTGTACACTAATCGCCACATTTCTTCTTGATTCGATCTTACGGTGCTGCCGGCGCTCGGTCCCGAGCCGACACGGCGCGGCTCCATCCACGGCGGCGTCGCCGGCCACTTCCTCCACGGTGTTGCTCCCTCGGCGGTGACATCCACATCAGTAGGACCTGCTGCTGCTTTAGCTCTCGCTCGCGTTGCTGCTCTGCTCTTGCTCTCGGTCCCCTGCCTGGTCTGCTCTTGCTATTGCTCTTGCTCGCGCTGCTGCTCTCGCTCTTGCTTGTGATGCTGCTCCGATTTAGCTACACTTCACTCCGATGCCGCCGGGGTGAAGGAAGAACCAGCCACAGCAGGGAGGGGGGCTTGCCGGAGAGGTGCCCCGCTATCTATCTTAGGGTTCAGGATGGGGGCGGTGGTCGCCAGCGGTGGCGAGGCGTTGGCGGGGTGGTGGTGTGGGGATCGCCGGAGAAAAAGCTCGGCACGGGGGGGGGGGGGCTAGAGGGATGGCTGGGGCGGCGGCGGACTGGCGGTGGGGAGTGTTTTCGGGGCGGGCGAGGCGGCGCACCACCGGCCGCGGGCGGCGGGGGGCTGCTGTTTGGCCGGCTCAGGGGGTGGAGGTTGAAGATGAACCGCAAGCCCTTGATTTCGTATCCAACGGCTGCAAAATCGATTGACCAGAGATGAAAAAGTCAGTCGACCGACGTGTAGCCTCACCTTGCTAGTGCGTTCAGTTTCGACAGCAAAATTCTGTTTTGACAGCAAAATTCAGTTTCGACAGTTAAGTTCAGTTTCGACAGTTAAGTTCAGTTTCGACAGTTAAATTCAGTTTCGACAATTAAGTTCAGAGATGAGCGGCTGATGTATTTTACATGTAGCACTTTGTGGTTATGTATTTTACGTCATGTATTGGAGATGCTATTAGAATGCCAGTCAGGCTAACGTTGTTCGTTGTCTCTCTTGTCCTGCTTCAGCCTCGGCGTCGTACAACTCACCGGAGCTGCTCCAACGAAGAAACCCTCCACCACAGCGGAGCAGTAACTCGGGATCCATCTCCAGACGCCTAAGATCTTCTTCCCCTCCTCCGACAGCCAAGTCAGCCGGAGCATCCTCACCAGCCAACCCAACCACACTGAGATCGACATGGCTTCGCCAAAGAGGTTGTACACTTGTTGCATCTCTTTTTTACTCTACATGTTATATATATTCTCCACTGAGCACTCCTAGTAACGGGAAATACGAATATTTTATCCTACTATATGACAAGCAGTGGGGTACCAGGCAACTTAGCTATCCGTGATGGACACTCTTGAACGCCATCATTATTTATCTCTGCGCATTTGAGTTGTGCATTTGTCGATGGGCCTGGGAGTTGAGCTAGTATGGCAGTGGCCTGGGTCCAAAGTAATAGAAGTAGCACAAAAACATTTTTTTAGTGTAGGATTTTCCTTGCTCAAGCCTTCCTACTAGAATCGCCAGTGCTTGAAAGGAAAGGTGAATGAAAAACATCAGAATTGGAAAGTTTCCTATGGTACTACTTTCATGAATTTGGTGCAAAGGAATGGAGCAAAGGAAAACCGTAGGATTTGTTCCTTTAGTGTCTCCTTGAAAGAAAAACCGTAGGAATTCTAATTTCCACTTCTCCTCCTTTTCATATTCCTATTCATCAAGCACAAGACTAAGAGATAATAGCATAATAGCATTATAACCGTACATTTTCTTGTGGTTTGACTTAATCTCACCATGCTTTTTTGCATCCTGTGAAATTCCAATTGTTGTGACTCAAACACCCAGATTGGCAGAAATCCTGTGTTTTTAAATTCTTTGTTTTGCACGTGCATTCCTATCCTATTCCTGTCTATTTCCTATCCCTGCATTGTTAGAATCCTCAAATTCAAACAAGCCCTTACTCAATTACTTCTGTTACAGATATGTGTCAAAGAAAACCTTGTGTGGTTTGTCCTGCTCCTGCGGCGCTGTGTTCCACCCCAGCTCAGCTGCTCCAACGACGGAAGGGTTCACCACAGCAGGGATCCGCTCTCCAGACTATCTTTCGCCGCCTCAGATCTTCTTCCCCGCCGCCGGTAGCCACGGCAACTGCATTACCATCATCAACTGAGCAGATGACCTTGAGGACTACACGGGTCCGCAAGAGAGGTCGCACTCTTCCGTGTCTGCTTACTTTATGCGTTGCTTAATATGATGACATGCTACATTATCGTCGTGTTCACCTATTAGACTCCGAGTCAGGTCCAAACTAATGCTGAAACTTGAGTTTTTAAATGGTTGTGGGGTACATATTGGGGCAGCAATCAGTACTATCTGTCTACTATCTGGTTAATCTCCGGTGTCTACTATGAGTTTCATGTTGGGTGCAAACAAACATTAAAGGAGCCATTATCTGTATTTTTTAACTAAAGCTATTATCTGCCTGCTATCATTGGTTTTGGGTCTATCCACAATTTGCTACCATCACTCTGGATTTGTGCATGCACTCCTTACATAATCTCACTATGTTTTACTCCTATGCTTGCCAGTTATTGTACACAATGGAACTGATCATGTAGAGCAAAAGAGACGAGCCTTGTGTGGCAATAAAATTTGATGCAGACGTTGTTCCATGGTGGGTGCAAAGGCAGCCCCCCCTCCACCCATTTCAGGTCGTAATCAAGAGGAAGATAACTGTTATGAGGGGGATTCAGAAGGAGAAGACCACTCCTATTTACCCCATGAGATCTTCGCTCTAACTTGGCATGTTGATGTTGGTAATATCATGCATATGGTGCCTTGCATTGCTGACTGTATACATTAAAGATGTCATCTGCTTAGTTTAGACATGCTTTGTGTCAATGCCATCTGTTTAGTTTCTTTATCGTATATGTGAATCATGCAATGCCATCTTGTCTAGCCAGGCATCATATATATGAATTTTTCAATGCCACCCTGGTTAGCCAGTCATCTTATATGTGAATTATATCATGCCATCATTTTTTATTACGTGTTAAATTTGTCAACAATTTTAGTACATTCAATTACTCTTCCTGTGCATCAGCCATTTGGCACGGTCATGGAAAAATCTGGAGTGGAAACAAGGTCTTCAGAGCAGACAATGCTATCTGACGAAGCGCATGTCTTGCTGGTTACCGATAGCTCCTCAGAGGAGGATTTAGAGACAGATGACCAGTCATATCCCCCCCCGAGGTGCATGCCCTAACTTGGCAGGGTTATGTTGCTCATATCGTGCGTATGGTATCTTGCATTGCTATGTCATTTGCTTAGTTTAGACATGCTTTGTGTGAATGCCACCTGTTTAGTGTCTAATTACCATATATGTGAATTATGCAATGCCATCTTGTTGCAAGACATTATATATGTGAATTACACAATGTTATCTTGTTGCAAGACATTATGTATGTGAATTATGCAATGCCATGTTATTTAGGCAAGCGTCATATATGTGAATTATATCATGCCGTCCTTTTTTGTATTTCTCATTGCTTTTGTCGACAATGTTTGTATATTCAACTGCTCTTCCTATGCATCAGCCATTTGAATTGGTGATGGAGAAATCTGGAGTAAAAACAAGGTCTTCAGAGCAGACAATGCTACCTGCTAAAGCAGATATCTTGCTGGTTACAGATAGCTCTTCAGAGGAGGATTCAGAGGTAGATGACCAGTCCTATTATCCCCCTGAGGTGTATGCTCAAACTTGGCAGGGTTATATTACTCATATAATGCATATGTTGTATTGCAATGCTTAGTTTTTACATCATATACACAATATTAAATGCCATCTCCTTAGTTGACACATCATATATGCGATTGCCCTCTGCTCACTTCCTTAGTATATAAATCATATATTTGAATTATGTCATGCCATGATGTTTACATAGACAACATGTATCTAAATTATGGCATGCCAACCCATTTTCTAAAGACATAATATAGTTATATCATCTCATCCTGTTTACATAGTCATCATATTTAAATTATGTCATTCTATCCGTGAATTATATCATGCCATCATGTTTCCATCGACGGCATGTTTGTGATTTATGGCACATCGTATAGTTATATCATGTCATCCTATTTACATAGTCATCATATTTTGAAGTATGTCATTCTATCCTGTTTAGTTAGCCATCATACATGTGAAATTGTGTCATACTATCCTGTTTAATTAGCCATCATATATGTGAAATTATGTCCTGCTATTTTGTTTGCTTAGACAACATAAATGTGAATTATTTCATGCCCTGTTTTCTTCCGTGCTATCCATTGCACCTGTCTATCTTACAATGTCTGTACATTCAATTACTTTTCTTGTTTATCAGCCATTTCAATTGGAGGGAGTGATGGCAGTATCTGTGGGAGTAAAAACACGATCTTCAGAAAAGATCGTGCTACCTGTCGATGCAGATAGAACCACGGTTGTACTTGCCCAAGAACTAGCCCCACCACACATAACCCACACTCATGCAGATTGTACCCCTACCCAGTTGGACAGAGAACCAGCTACACCCCTTCTAACCCCAACCCCAGTAGATAGACACCCAATTCCCGTTGACACAGCACCGTCTCCACCATAGAGCACCCAAACACGAGCAGTTAGTAAGGCAACTACAGTGCCCAAATCACGAGGACCACCACTCCGAACCCGAAGTCAACGCTTAAAGCAGAAGAAGAATTGTTCTCAGGTCAGGTTCCGTAGCTATGGTTTATACTACTTTGATCTTGCATCACTGTATTTACTGATACCAACTAATTTCAAATTTGAAGGATGCAATTGAAACTCCAATGGCGCAAAAGGTATGTTTTAAACCTGTTTCTTCAACGTGTTTGGCTGTTCGCTGTTGTAACTTGCTCTATGTTGATTTCAGTTTCAATTGAATAAACAGTTATGTTCTCATGCCATGCACATTACAAGTGTTGTTATTGCTGTGTAGTTTCCCACACTTATATTCTGTCTATGCTGCTTTGTCTTAAATAGATATGATTCGAACTGTATCTATCTTGATTTGGCAACATAAACTAGAATGATATAGACCATACAGTGACCATACTACATAGATATATGTTTGTTTCATGTTGTTATCTTGTCCACCTTACTACTGGACTGGTTTACCAAAATGAGTTTCATATACTACATTGTAAACCCGAGATGTGTTTGTTTGTTTCTCTTTTAGAACGCGGATAAAATATTGGAGAAGAGTACCCTGTTATGCAATGGTAAAGGAAGTAATGCAGATAAGGTTCAAGATAGTGAGACATCCCTGTTGGTCTCCAAGAAAGCTGATAAAAACTATATTGAAGACACTGAGACAACCCCAAAGTCCTGTCTTGATGTAGTGTTCGAGTTACTGGCTACCACTGCTGGCACCAGCTCTTCGAACTCATTGCCTGAATCAGTTCGGCTTCTTGACTCTCAACTTCAAGTTGAAAGACATCGATCAGATGTTATGCGACAGGAAGCCGAAGGACTGAGGAAGTCCCTGCAGAATTCAGATGCATACTTTCTGGTGCAACAGCAAGCGCTGGAGGACTTAAGCGCCAAACAAGAGAAAGTTAATAAGCTTGCTAAGCATCTTGCCAGCATTATGGGTACCCAGGATATTGTTTCTTGAGCTCTTCTGAAGTGATTTCAGTTCTGGACTTGTTTTGCCGTGGCGTTTATATGCTGTTGTGTTCCCTATATTTGCACTGGTGGCGAACTTTGATGCCGAGTGGATGTAATATGTGTAATAGCCGTGATAGCCTAGTGTAAGTTGCTTGCTTATTTATTTCCTTGTTGTCTTGTTTATTTGTTTGCTTGTAGTCAGTGCAGTTCTTTTTCTGCGGTTTGCTGGTGGCTGCAATAACCTATTTTTTAAAACTAGGCCACAATAACCATAGGCTAATATTTACTGTAGTGACACTGGGCCTCCTACGGGCCGTAGAAACAGTGGGCCTTCTATGGGCCATAGAAACAGTGGGCGTTCTACGGGCCGTAGAAGCAGTGGGCCTTCTATAGGCCATATCATCAATGGGCCTTATATGGGCCGTATGATCGATTGGCCAAACATGGGCCAAACAGACCGCATTCTGGCCGTAAATGGGCTAGAGTTGGAATCGTCCGTTCATGGGCCAACCATAACGGGCCATCGTTAATAGGCCGTATTTGATGACGCTATGAAAATGGCCCAACGTATTAACGGACCACAAACGACCGACTGTAACCACGGGCTGAATTTGGCCCACAAGCAGAAAATGACAGTAACGGGCCGTAAGTAAACGAATGCTGGAAATGAGCCCAAGAATAAATGGGCTCTGAGAAGGCCGAAAGATAACATGGGCTGGAGACGGCCCAACGGAATAACGGGCCTTAATGGGTATAAAGTGATACACTGTTCATTACAGGCCAGTTTCACCACGGGCCGTTAATGGGTGTAAAGTGATACACTGTTCATTACGGGCCAGTTTCACCACGGGCCATTAATAGGCCAAGAGTTACATAGGGCCTCATATGGGCTGAAAGACGTCATGGGCCACACATGGGCCAGAAGTGAAAACGGGCTAGAATCATATTGGATGGCCCAGATGACGCTACTGGGCCTAATTCGGATAGGGCGTAACGGGCCTTGGGTTAGCGGGCTGTAAATGGGCTATATGCGAACATGTCATTAACAGGCTTCCCATGGGCCGGCCCGCCACCTTTTGACCAAGTCAAACGGGTCGGCCTTTTCACAGGAATGGGCCTCTGTTGGGCCATGCCACGTGTCAATGTATCATAGGCGCCTTTTGTCCAATGAGTGGATGACATCTATCCCGACGATGAGCCGACACGTGTTTCCTCCAGCCAATGATGATTTTACACATGGAAAATCCCCATTGTTCGGGGCTGTTAACGGGTTATCGGATCCAAAACCCGACCCGATAGATTAACGGCGTTCCGTTATGGTGGATGCCACGTGTCGGTCACCCTTGACGAAAGCACTTCTGTGACGCGCGATTTATCGTCATGGAAGTGGACACTTCCGTGATGATAATTTTGGTAATGTCATGGAACACTTCTACGACAGCACAGCTCATGTATCTAAATGCTAGCAAGTATCTTCATTCATTTTCCAATTCTTCCCGATGAATTGTGCCTTTGCTACATTCATTTTCAATTATTACGGTGGTTCACGCAAGATTTTTATTCCTTGGTTATCATATCAATTCATTCGTTCTATCAAATCCTAACGGTGGTTCATTGAAGCCTTTTCTCAAGTTTACGCTATATCTATCTTAATCCTTTCCAGGAGAATAAGCAGTATGCCAAATACGTTGCTTGTCATCAATTTAAATTGGTGAAGGATACGCATAACATAATTCTTATTCTTGCTTCATCCAAATAATGGATTCTTTTCTTCCAGAGATTGTCCATGATGAGTTAATTCTTGATTACAAGTGAGTCATCTTTCTTTTCTGGAGTTCCAAGGTTTTCTGCTTTATCTCGTCACGAAGCTCCATCTAAATCATTACAAGGATTCACCTTGTGTTTTCAACTTTCCTTTCTTTTTATCATCATTTTGTTACCAGAGTTCTTCATGGAGGCTCTAGATGGTGGTTCATCAAGGATTCCTTTCATTCTTCAAATGTTCGTCAAGATTTCTCTCGAAGCTATGATCCACCAAGCTATACTTCAAGTATTCTTCATGTTGCATTTCGAAGTTCAATTCTTTCATATCTCATCTTTTGAGGTGGTGTTATGTCATTCTTGATAATTTCCCTTCGTGTTTCATGATTCACAAGTTATGAAGAATGAGGTATTTTAATTCCATTAATCTCTTCGTTGGAGTTGTCTTGTGTCATATTTCACCTAAAGCCCTCCCTAAGGAATGTTGCTATTGTGGTGCTTATCAATGATTCAAATTATCTCTCTATCTTCTTGGTGGAAGAAGTTTTCATCTCTTTATTCCCGATCAATCATTGTTTTTCGTTAGTGGCAGAATTTCACCTCAGTTTTGAGATGTTCTCCATAAGCCCACTACAAGCTTACTCTTTTCGTTGTTGGTTTTCCAACAACTCTGTTCAACCTTTTCGTCGTAAGCATGCTCTTTCAATTTTATTTGCAAGAGTTGCCATTCGTCCTCTCCGTTCTTTTTCTTTCCAACCATCTAGTTTTCCATTCATTTGTTCCGGAGCCATTGTGATGTTGCTCTCTTCACTCATTATCTCGGATTGTCAGGACCATGTTCTTTTCGTGCTTATCCATTTAACCGGAGTGTCATGCCCTCTTTTCAAGTTTCTCTCATCTTATCAATTTTGCCTCCCTTCTCAACCGGAGTGCCGCCTGAAATCTTTCTTACCCCTTGTGCCATTCTTTCAATAGTTCCGAAGGTAGTGTGTTGTTGAGTATCATCCAATCTTCCCAAGATCATGTTCGATTCCTTCCATTTACAAACGGAGTGCTGTCCAAATTATATCATTCTTATTCCATCTTTATCTTGTTTTAACCGGAGTGTTGTCATAATTGATCTTTATCGCTCCTTGTACATCTTGTTTCAACCGGAGTGCTTGCATGTACTTCTTTTCCATTGAAACCATTTTCTTATGTCTGTCAACCTACAAAGTTCTCGTAATTTTCCTTGTTCCTCTTTTCTAACGGAGTGTTTTCAACTTCGTTCATCTCCGTTGTATTCTTCTTTCCAGTTGTTTAACCTCTCAAGGTTCATTGGTTTCACTCGTTTGTCAAAGAAGCAACTTAGTTTTACCTGTTCTCTTCCTCTTTCGTTTCCCTCCGATGCCATCCTAGATGTCGGGACGAGATCCTCTTGTAGTGGTGGAGTGTTGTGACGCCCCGAGACCGTTGCGCCAGGTGTCTTCCAGTTATTCGCTGTCATTGCCATGTCTTTTGCTTGCGTGTTGCATCTTGCCATGTCATCATGTGCATTGCATCATCATGTTTTCAAAACATGCACCCGTCCTGGTCTCCCCGTTCCTTCTGTTGTCCGTTCTAAGCCCAGACACACTTGCACGCGCCCGCGGCACATCCAAAATATTATTTTGTAAGTGGCCGGAAAATGTTCTCGGAATGGGTTGAAAGTTGGCGTGCAGTGTTTTTATGTTGTCAGTAGGCCGCCTGTCAAGTTTCATCACATTCGTAGTTCGTTTGATGCCCCAACGGATAACTATAGCGACAATATAGTCAGTCAAACGTCGGACATTTTCGGTCTCCGAAAACTGTTGTCGGGCTTTCCCTCTCTTTCCTCTCTAGACCGTCTACACAGTCCATTACCTACCGCCAGGCCCAACCTAAGTTCTCTCATCAGCCCGCGGCCCGCCTCACGCGCGCCTCCGAAAGCTGTCCCGGACCCGACCCGGGCAGTCGTCATCATTGGATTCGGATCATCCCCAAACATCCCTAAAACATCTTCGTTTTCTTTATTGGACTCCCTAGCCTATTTATTCTCGTCTGTCAGTTTTTTATCGGAAGGTCCAAACTCTCTTCCTTCCCTATATATAGTCCACCCACATGCCTATTTGGACAAACCCTAGACCAACTCCCTAAAATTCCTCCACCCCGTCGCCAGACCAGATCCACCTCGGGATCCTCCCGCCGCCAGCTCGCACCCACCATGCATCCAATCCTACAGCCTCCACCATCCCTGGCCATCGGATCATTGATCCAACGGCCTCCCTTGTGCCCCAGTTTTCCCCAGTGCCCCGTGCCCCGCAGCTAGCCCCAATCCGGATCGAGGCGAGCTCGTCCCCGAGCCCCAGGGAACCGCCGTTCCCGTCTGCCGCCGGCGACCGAACCTGCAGCTAGAGAGATGAGCGCCCACCCCTCTCTCCCTTCTTCTCCTTCCTCTACTTTCTTTCTCTCAATGCTCTACCTCTTCTGTTACCATGGACAGGAGCTCGCCGCCGCGTTGATCTACCTCCGCCGGTGTTTTAAGTTCCCGAGGAGCCCGGATTTGGCACCCCGCCCCCCGGATTCGCTCCTCCTTTGCTCGGATCCGTGCCCTGCCTCCATTTCGCACTGTTTCCGCCGTGTCCCTATGCGCTGACCCGATCGTTCCGCCTCATGGTGTGCCTTCGCTTCCGGAGACCAAGCAGCACCGCCTCGCCTACTTCCAGTCCCGCTCCTGTTGACCGCGCCCCGCCTGCATGGCGCCTCTCCCGCCTTGGATCCAGCCGCTCTTGCCATCCCGCACCTCCGCGCCAAGTTCACCGTCGCCGCTTCCCTGCGACCTCCAGGCGTCGCTCGCAGCTCCCCTGCATCGACCAAAGCAGCTCGGTCGCTTCTGTTGACCAGCTCCAAGTCGCCCGTGTAAGGCCTCCTCTGCTCGCTGGCCTCCATCATTGACCGAGCACCCGCGCATTCGCACGTGTGGGCCGCATCCCGCACCAAGCCCAGCCAGTCGGCCTGCTACCTCTTCCACCGACTGGGCCTTGGCCCATGGTGAGCACTCCAACGCCCCCTCTGTGCGGCCTGCCAATGTTTCGGCCCGTAACGAGTTTCGGTCCGAGTCATTGTTTTTTTTCGCGAACGAATTTGTTAATTAATCAGAGAACTGTAGTTTTCAGAAAACCCCTTAATGTTCATGCATACAATAACGTAATAAACGTGCATCATATTAAAATGTTTTATATATGAAAAATGCTTAAAATTGTGTCTAGTTTCATTATATGCCACTTTCATCTATGTTTAAAATGTTGTTTGTTTAAATTTGCTTAAATAACTTGTTAAAATGATTTAATTCATAACTAAATATACGTAGCTCCAATTTTAATAAACTTTATATGTAAATGGGGTAAAAAAATGCCTAGTTTAACATGGTGCCCTCTTCTTGTGTGTTTAACAACTCTAAAATATGGTTTAGGGCAGAACAATACCAAAACCTAAAATATGCACATGAGGAGTTTCCGGACTTATTGTTTGTTGTTCCGGCCTCATTTAAACTTGCCTAGATAGGTAGTTTTCATTTGCTCCACCTCTCCCATACTAACCAACATTTAATATTGTGGGGTACATAAATGAGAGTGAACTAAATAAGTCATGTGGTGTTTCATCAATATGCAACTCGTTGCATATTGAGCTCCACTTAACTTGTAGTTTTGCTTGTGCACTTGGCCATGCCATGCCTCATTAAACCAGACATGCATCATACTTGATTGTGCATCATGCCATGTTACGTGATGGTTGTTTACTATGTTGTTTGCTTCTTTCTGGTGTTGCTTCTTCGGGTTAGTTCCGATAACATCACGTTTGTGAGGATCCGTTCGACTACGTCTGTTTGTCTTCTTCATGGACTCGTTCTTTTCCTTGCGGGATCTCAGGCAAGATGACCATACCCTCGAAATCACTTCTATCTTTGCTTGCTAGTTGTTCGCTCTATTGCTATGCCGCGATACCTACCACTTGCTATATCATGCCTTCCATATTTCCATGTCAAGCCTCTAACCCACCTTTCCTAGCAAATCGTTGTTTGGCTATGTTACCGCTTTTGCTCGGCCCCTCTTATAGCGTTGCTAGCTATAGGTGAAGCTGAAGTTTGTTCCATGTTGGAACATGGACATGTCGGGACATCACAAAACATCTTATTTAAATAATGCATCTATATACCTGGTAAAGGGTGGAAGGCTCGGCCTTATGCCTGGTGTTTTGTTCCACTCTTGCCGCCCTAGTTTCCGTCATACCAGTGTTATGTTCCTTGATTTTGCATTCCTTACGCGGTTGGGGGAATGGGACCCCCTTGATAGTTCGCTTTGAATAAAACTCCTCCAGCAAGGCCCAACCTTGGTTTTACCATTTGCCACCTAAGCCTTTTTCCCTCGGGTTTCCGGAGCCCAAGGGTCATCTTTATTTTAACCCCCCAGGCCAGTGCTCCTCTGAGTGTTGGTCCAACCTGTCAGCAACCGGTGGCCACCAGGGGCAACTCTGGGTTGGCCTACCAGAATCTTGGACAATCTGGTGTGCCCTGAGAACGAGATATGTGCAGCTCCTATCGGGATTTGTCGGCACACTCGGGTGGCTTTGCTGGTCTTGTTTTACCATTTTCGAAATGTCTTGTAACTGGGATTTCGAGTCTGATCGGGTCTTCCTGGGAGAAGCAATATCCTTCGTTGACCGTGAGAGCTTGTGATGGGCTAAGTTGGGACACCCCAACAGGGTTTTGAACTTTCGAAAGCCGTGCCCGCAGTTATGGGCAGACGGGAATTTGTTAATATCCGGTTGTAGAGAACTTGACACTTAACTTAATTAAAATGCATCAACCGCGTGTGTAGCCATGATGGTCTCTTTGCGGCTGAGTCCGGCAAGTGAACACGGTCTCGTGTTATGCTTGAACGTAAGTAGCTTCAGGATCACTTCTTGATCACTTATTAGCTTCTCGGCCATGCTTTGCTTCTCTTCTCGCTCTCTTTTGCGTAAGGTAGCCACCATATATGCTAGTGCTTGCTGCAGATCCACCTCACTACCCTTTCCTACCCATAAGCTTAAATAGTCTTGATCTCGCGGGTGTGAGATTTCTGAGTCCTTGCGACTCACAGATACTTCCAAACAGTTGTAGGTGCCGATGATGCCAGTGTAGGTGACGCAACCCAGCTCAAGTGGGAGCTCGTTGAAGATCTTGGTCGTTGTTTTATGTCTTTTCCGGTTGATCAGTAGTGGAGCCCAATTGGGACGATCGGGGATCTAGAATTTGGGGTTGTCTTCTTTTATTTTGGTTCCGTAGTCGGACCTTGACTGTATTCTAGATGATGTATGTTTAGCTTGTATTTGTGTGAAGTGGTGATTGTAAGCCAACTCTTTATCCCTTTCTTATTTAGTACATGGGATTGTGTGAAGATTACCCCTCTTGCGACAAACCTACCATGCGGCTATGCCTCTAAGTTGTGCCCCGACACGTGGGAATATAGCCGCATCATGGGTGTTACATTATGTTACTTTATAGATGTGATTTACCTCTATTATAAATCCTTGAGTACTGTGTGTGCATACCGCTCCCGAGATGACACTTAAGCACAGAGACTTGATCCATTCGGGTCAGGTCGCTACACATAAAACCTCTATTAAGATGTTTAAAGAAGTTATTTTTCCGAGGTTTGGAGTCCCTAGATACTTCATGACTGATGGTGGTTCACACTTTATTCATGGTGCTTTTCATAAAATGCTTGCTAAGTATGATGTTAATCATGGAATTGCATCCCCTTATCACCCACGGTCTAGTGGTCAAGTAGAATTGAGAAATAGAGAGCTTAAATTAATTTTGCAAAATATTGTTAATAGATCTAGAAAGAATTGGTCCAAGAAACTTGATGATGCATTATGGGCCTATAGAACTACATATAAAAATCCTATGGGTATGTCTCCGTATAAGATGGTTTATGGTAAAGCATGTCACTTACCTCTCGAACTAGAACATAAGGCATATTGGGCCATTAAAGAGCTCAATTATGACTTCAAACTTGCCGGTGAGAAGAGATTGTTTGACATTAGCTCACTTGATGAGTGGAGAACCCAGGCCTATGAAAATGCCAAACTGTTTAAAGAAAAGGTTAAAAGATGGCATGACAAAACGATAAAAAAACGTGAGTTTAATGTAGGTGATTATGTATCATTATACAACTCTCGTTTAAGATTTTTTGCAGGAAAACTCCTCTCTAAATGGGAAGGTCCTTACGTTATCGAGGAGGTCTATCGTTCCGGTGCCATAAAAATCAACAATTTTGAAGGCACAAATCCGAGGGTGGTGAACGGTCAAAGAATCAAATGTTATATCTCAGGTAATCCTATAAATGTTGAAACTAATGTTATTGAAACCGTAACCCTGGAGGAGTATATAAGGGACACCTTCCAGAATGTTTCATCCTCTGAAAAGGAATAGGTATGTGGTGCGGTAAGTAAACCGACTCCAAAGCAGTTCTAATAGCATTTTTTCTCCATTTTGGAATATTTAAGAAAATAGGAAAATAAGAAGCAGTCCGGAAAGGACACGAGGCATCCACGAGGGGGGAGGGCGCGCCCTACCCCCTGGGCACGCCTCCCTGCCTCGTGGGCACCTCGTGTGCCTTCTGGACTCCGTTTTCCTGCATGATACTTCTTTTGGTCGGTAAAAATTCATTATGTAATCTCCTGAAGGTTTTGACCACCATACCACGCAAATATACTCTGTTTTTGTTTCAAGTTGTTTCTGCTGCAGATTTGGATCGAGATGTCTTCTCAAGAGTTAGTTGGGGAGAGCCAGGTATCCCACCCGACACCGGGACTAGGAGAAAATAGTGATGCTGACCACTTTGGGCCATCAACAGAGGAAGAGATGGATGCCGACTTGAAAAGGATAGATGCCATGGAAGAGGATCAAGAAGTTACTTCTCGTTTCTGAGTCAGATTCATGATGGGGGAACTACAGAGCTCAGATATTCCAAACTCGGTCATCCCTTCCAATGTTAGATTTCTATCTTATGAAAATATGAAAAAGAGTGTTACTTGTTCCCCCACAACTATGCAACATCCATGGGTGAAATGAGCTTTAGCCATCACGGGCAAGATCCATAAGGAAATAATGGACCTCAAGCAGCAAGTATATAAGCTCGGGGAATAGAATCGTATCCTGAGGGGCATCATCGCCAAGAATATCACATCACCCCGTCCGCAGAAAGAGACATAAATACATGGGTATGGGCACACCCCTTGGCAACTGCCAAGCTTGGGGGAGTGCCCCGGTATCGTATCACCATCACACTTTTATCTTTACCGTTTTTCTTAGTTCGGTCCTTTTGGTAATATCTTGATCTAGTAGAATAAAGATTTAGTATGATTTAGCTTTGAGTTTTCTTTATTGTCCTTCTATGTAATCGAGTCCGTGAGCTATATATAATAAAATTTAGTTTTGAGTAAAGGGCTTGGTTATCTTGCTATGATCTTGAAAAAAAGAGAAAGAATAAAAAGAAATAAAGAGATCATACTGATCTTATTGAGAGTAATGACTTCACATATAAAGAGTATGATGAATAAAAGTTGTTGAGAGTTGACAAACATAGTTTTGGTCATCGTTGCAATTAATAGGAAGTGATAAGAAAGAGAGGTTTTCACATATAAATATACTATCTTGGACATTTTTTATGATTGTGAGCACTCATTAAATATGACATGCTAAAAAGTTGATGTTGGACAAGGAAGACAACGTAATGGGTTATGTTTTCTTACATCTGAAATAAATTATATTGTCATGGATCATCCAACATGTTGAGCTTGCCTTTCCCCCTCATGCTAGCCAAATTCTTTGCACCAAGTAGAGATACTACTTGTGCTTCCAAGTATCCTCAAACCCAATTTTTCCATGAGAGTCCACCATATCTACCTATGGATTGAGTAAGATCCTTCAAGTAAGTTGTCATTGTTGCAAGCAATAAAAATTTCTCTCTAAATATGTATGATTTATTAGTGTGGAGAAAATAAGCTTTATACGATCTTATGATGTGGAAGAAATAAAAGCAACGGACTGCATAATAAAGGTCCATATCACAAGTGGCAATATAAAGTGACGTTCTTTGGCATTAAGATTTTGTGCATCCAACCATAAAAGCACATGACAACCTCTGCTTCCCTCTGCGAAGGGCCTATCTTTTATTTTTGTCCTATACTTTATACAAGAGTCATGGTTATCTTCACCTTTCCTTTTTACATTTTATCCTTTGGCAAGCACTATGTGTTGGAAAGATCCTGATATATATAGCTAATTGGACGTGGGTTTTCATAAACTATTATTGTTGACATTACCCTTGAGGTAAAAGGTTGGGAGGCAAAACTATAAGCCCCTATCTTTCTCTGTGTCTGATTAAAGCTTCATACCCATAAGTATTGCATGAGTGTTAGCAATTGTGAAAGACTAAATGATAGTTGAGTATGTGGACTTGCTGAAAAGCTCTTATATTGACTCTTTCCGATGTTATGATAAATTGCAATTGCCTCAATGACTGAGATTATAATATGTTAGTTTTCAATGAAGTTTCTGATTCATACTTGACATTGTGAATAAATTGTTACTTTAGCATAAGAAATCATATGACAATATATATATATATATATATATATTGTTGTTATAAGAATGATCATGATGCCCTCATGTCCGTATTTTATTTTATCGACACCTCTATCTCTAAACATGTGGACATATTTTTCGATATCGGCTTCCGCTTGAGGACAAGCGAGGTATAATCTTGGGGGAGTTGATACGTCCATTTTGCATAATGCTTTTATATCGATATTTATTGCATTATGGGGTGTTATTACACATTATGTCACAATACTTATGCCGTTCTCTCTTATTTTACAAGGTTTACACGAAGAGGGAGAATGCCGGCAGCTGGAATTCTGGGCTGGAAAAGGAGCAAATATTATAGACCTATTCTGCACAACTCGAGAAGTCCTGAAACTCCATGAAACTAAATTTTTGAAATATATAAAAATATTGGGCGAAGAAAGCACCAGAGGGGGGCCACCCACCATCCACGAGGGTGGGGGCGCGCCCTACCCCCTGGGTGCATCCCCTGTCTCGTGGGCCCCCTGGCAGGCTTTCGGTGCCCATCTTTGGCTATATGAAGTCTTTCGCCCTGGAAAAAATCATAAGCAAGCTTTCGGGATGAGACACCACCGCCACGAGGCAGAACCTTGGCAGAACCAATCTAGGGCTCTGGCGGAGCTGTTCTGCCGGGGAAGCATCCCTCCGGGAGGGGGAAATCATCACCATCATCATCACCATCCATCCTCTCATTGTGAGGGGGTCAGTCTCCATCAACATCTTCATCAACACCATCTCCTCTCAAACCCTAGTTCATCTCTTGTATCCAATCTTTGTCCCAAAACCTCAGATTGGTACCCGTGGGTTGCTAGTAGTGTTGATTACTCCTTGTAGTTGATGCTAGTTGGTTTATTTGGTGGAAGATCATATGTTCAAATCCTTTATGCATATTAATACCCCTATGATTATGAACATGAATATGATTTGTGAGTAGTTACGTTTGTTCCTGAGGACATGGGAGAAGTCTTGCTATAAGTAGTCATGTGAATTTGGTATTTGTTCGATATTTTGATAAGATGTATGTTGTCTTTCCTCTAGTGGTGTCATGTGAACGTCGAATACATGACACTTCACCATTGTTTGGGCCTAGGGGAAGGCATTGGGAAGTAATAAGTAGATGATGGGTTGCTAGAGTGACATAAGCTTAAACCCTAGTTTATGCGTTGCTTCGTAAGGGGCTGATTTGCATCCATATGTTTCATGCTATGGTTAGGTTTACCTTAATACTTCTTTTGTAGTTGCGGATGCTTGCAAGAGGGGTTAATCATAAGTGGGATGCTTGTCCAAGTAAGGGCAGTACCCAAGCACCGGTCTGCCCACATATCAAATTATCAAAGTACCGAACGCGAATCATATGAGCGTGATGAAAACTAGCTTGATGATAATTCCCATGTGTCCTCGGGAGTGTTTTCCTTTATATAAGAATTTGTCCAGGCTTTTCCTTTGCTACAAAAAGGATTGGGCCATCTTGCTGCACCTTATTTACTTTTATTACTTGTTACCCATTACAAATTACCTCATCACAAAACAACATTTTACCGATAATTTCAGTGCTTGTAGAGAATACCTTACTGAAAACTTCTTATCATTTCCTTCTGCTCCTCGTTGGGTTCGACACCCTTACTTTTAGAAAGGACTATGATAGATACCCTATACTTGTGGGTCATCAATCAGCTGACCCCATCAACACTAAGAATGCAGCTGCTGATGATGATGCTATATCTAATCTATCTAGAATGAAAGACAGGCTGAAGGGCGTGCTTACACATTATGAAGGTACATTAAAATGTGCAACAACCTGGGTTTGCCCACCCTTCTTGGACGAGGGCTCTTTTGTTGGACAATGTGCCATTGAAGCCGGGCTGTGTGAAGTGCTACGTGACTGAAGTAAAGCCTGGATTCATTGAATTTTTCCTGAAGAATGTCCTAGGAGACTTTGATGAGTGTCACATCCCTAGTCTAGTAATGACCTAGACTAGCTAGTGATGTTTGCATCATGTTTAAATTTCTTGAAACTTTGAAATGGGGATGATCAAACCCTATCATCAAAAGGAATTCAAATAGCTTCAACTTCAAATATTTTTCAATGAACCCAAAATGCTCTAAGAAAAGTTCATAATTTCTTGTTAAGGTGGAAACCTCAGCCAAAAATGATGAATATATTTTTAGGTCACTTTTGGATTTTTGAATTAACACAAAAGTATTTGAATTGGAGCCATTTAAATGGTATATATATTTTAGATGGTGCAAATATTCTGAAGTTACTTGTGGAGCTCTGGAATAATTCAGTTAACATCCACAATAATTTTCAGAATTTATAAAAGTTATTTAGTGCCTAAACTAAATCAAAACAAAGAAAACAAAATAGAAAAAGAAAACGAAGAAGGGGAAAAACCTTACCTGACGCTTACCTGGCCTGGCACTATGCGGCCCAGCCCACTGGCTAGTGCCATTCGTCGTGCACCTCGCGCCAGAAGGACAGGGGAGCGTGGTCATCGCATGCGCACACGCGCTCAGCCACCTCCTTTCTCCCTGCTTGCCCGTGGCCTCCCCTGAAGACGCCACGCAGCCGCCCAGAGCTATCTGGTTCCCCCTCTCGCTTTCCCGTGCCTTCCCCCTTCTCTACTCTCTCTCTCTCTCTCTCGCCCTGACCCGAGCACGCCGTCGCCACCGCTCGCTGCCACCGCCCTCTCCGGCCACCACTCGTTCGACCATCGAGTCCGGGAGCTCCGCTATGACCTCCTCTTCGTCCTCGATGAGCCATACATCACCGGACGCCCTGCTGCCTCGCCATTGACCCATCTTCTCCGTGCGCGGCCGCCGGACCGCCATCATCGTTATGCCACCGTCTGGACTTCCTCGATCCTGTAGAGCTCCGCCTCAACTTCGCTGTGAGCTCCGGCGTCTTCTCCCCTACTCCTCGAGCTCGTTCCCCTCCCTAGCCATGCTAGCCTTCGGAGCTGAGAGCTCATCACCGCCGTTCATGTCGCCGTCGTGGCCACCGTCACCTAGGACCGCAACCAAGCACACCACCGTGCTAAGCGCAATGCCAGTGTCACAGCCCCAGTTTAGGCCTTGCCTGCCTTTGCATTAGCCTCCATGCATCATGTCTAAATTTTATTAATTTTGAAATGGGGGCTGATAAACCCTAGCAGGAAATGAAATTCAACTAGGGTCCAAATAAATATTTTCCAATGAACCTGAAATGCCCTTCTAAAAATGTTCATCATCTTTTCCTTGGTCTAGAACCTCTGACAAAAATGGTGCACATATTTCTAGGACATCATAGGGTCACTGAATTAAATCATAGTCTATTTGCATTTGGGCATTTAAATGCTATATAATATTTTAAATGCTCAAATAATCATAAACTAAAATGTTTGCTGTTGGTTATATTCCAACCAGTGGCATTGAGCAGTTTCATGATTTTTGGATCTGTTTAAGTATTTTTAATAAACCCCTAAAGACTACAAAATAATAGAAAACAGAACAAAATAAAACAAAACAGAACTCACCTGACTTACCTGGGCAGCCCAATATGCAGCCACCTATGCGGCCTGATGTTGAAGCCGGCCCAGCCTAGCCACCCCCCTGCCAGTTGTCTTCCTCCTCTCGCCAGAAGGCAGAGGAGAAGCTAGCCACGGCGCCGCGGCGTGCCACGCCGGCAGCTGCCTGCCTGGTTGTTCCCTCATCGCCCTGGACATCTCCCGCAACGCCACGCGACCCCCCGACCCTTCTCTCACCCTCCCTCGAGCTCCCCCCTCCCTGGAGCTCTCTTCCTCCCTTTGCTGTGAGCACCGAGAGCGCGCCGTCGCCATAGCCATGGCGACAGGCCACCACTCGCTAAACCAGCATGACCACGACCTCCGCCACGACGCCTTGGAGCTACACGCCGACGCACGCGACCGCGGGAGCCCTGCAGCGTCATCCCCGACCTCATCTTCAACCTTCGACCGCCGGCTACCTCACCGTCGATTCACAGCAACCAACGCGTCCCCGGCCCCGCCGTCTGCACCATCCTCCTCGTCGTGAGCCTCTCTCCGTTTCCCCCCTATTCTCCTCCTCGCACTCAACCCCTAACTTACCTCCCCGTCGCACCCGTAAGCTCCTTGCCGCCGGTGATGTCGCCAACGCGGCGAGAGCTCGTTTCCGTCGCATCTGGGTGCATAGTCAAACTCCTGGAGTTCCCAGGAGCCCGTAGAGAACTTCATCCAGCATCCCTGTGGCTCACAGCCTTTCCTGCCTCATCCCCATGCTCCGGCCGCCGCGGATGAGCTCGCCGCCAGTGAACCAGGCCACCCCATGCCTAGCCGCGTGCTCCCCTGGATGCGGGCGAGCAAGGGCTCCTTTCTGATGCCCTCATCGCAGCAAGCGGCAGCCCCAAGCGCAACTCCGGCGAGCCACCGCCGCTCTGGGTCGTCGCCGTCGTCTAACCGCTGGTGCATCCGACATGGCCCCGTCATTAGCTGCTAATGACCCCACTAAACACCCTTAGTGCCACTGCCATGTGGGCCCTATGCCTGTTTAGTTTAATTTAATTTTCTATTTAGATTAGTTCATAACCCAGTAGGACCAACACGTCAGCATTGACTTTGCTGACGCGGCTGTTGACTGGTCCCACTTGTCATCCACCCAAACCAGCCCTATTACACTGACCCGTGGGTCCCAGCCGTCAGGTTTGACTCTGAGCGACCCAGTTGACCTGCTGATGCAGTAGTGACACAATGTTGATGTCATTAATCATTTTCTGGATTAAAACTAATTCAGGAAATTCCAGAAAATGACGTAAACTTCAAAAAATCATAGAAATTAAACCGTAACTCCAAATGGAATAATTTAAATATGAAAAATGATCAGAAAAATCCAAAGAATCTGTTTATGCCATGTTCATGCATGTTTGAGCAAGTTAACTACACTGATTAGGATAAAACATGATTAAGGTAAATTTGAAAAATAGGTTTGTAGTTGGAATTTGATGTAGTTTGAATTCCACTTCAATTAAAATGACTTGCTATTGCATTAGCTCAATTCAGTACCTTAATATGTCATATCATTCATTTGCTTGTGCATTGCATTAATTGATTGTCATTTATGCTCCCTTGCCGGTAATTGTCCCCTCTCAGTAGACGTGTTTCGACGACGAGTTCGATGACGCCGATGAAGAGTTATACTATCTTCAGAAGTGCCAGGCAAGCAAAACCCCCTTGTTCATTCCGATACCATCCCACTCTCTTGCTCCTGCTCTCTTTTACTGCATTAGGACAACAACGATTCATCTGTTACTTGCTGCGGTAGTTGAACCCCTTATCCCCTGCATGACCTGTCATTGCCACAGTAAATAGATCTAACCCACTAGCATGAGTAGGAGTTGTTTGAGCCTTGATGTGCCTACTCATTCATGCTTGTTTGTCATGCCTGCTACTTCTTAGAGTTGAGTCAGGTCTGATTCATCAGGGATGAATTGGAACAGTGTTGAACATGTCCTACTGTGTGTGAGCTAAGTGTGTGAACACGATTTGGTAAAGGTAGCGGTGAGAGGCCATGTAGGAGTACATGGTGGGCTGTCTGATTGAACCCGTTCTTAGGAACTGAGTTCTGTGTTTGTGATCCATGAACAGCTACTACCACACATTGGGCTCGAAACCAATGGACCCTCTCGACTTATTAACTACCCTTCTCCTCTGTCCAGGAGTTGCAACTAGTTTCTGGTGTTTGTAGGATATGTGTTGGCGGCCGTGCATAGCGCTGACCCTAGGGGTGGGCTATGATGCGGTAGATACACCATGGCATGGTGTGCCGGGCGCCCGTTTGGTGTCTCGGGAACCCTGCACACATCGTTTGGGGCTGTGAGCGAAACTCCGGCCGGATCTCCTCGCGGATGGAACCCGAATAGGCGATAAACCTGGACTAGAGACTTGTGTGGTTAGTCAGGTCGTGGCCGACTCCCTCGCCAGGCTTCCGCTTGAAGGTTGCAAAGATACATGACGTGTACATGGTCGTAAGTGGCGAGAGCGTGTGTGAAGAGGTACACCCCTGCAGGGTTATAAATGATCTATCCGAATAGCCGTGTCTGCGGTAAAGGACTTCTGGGTTGCCTATAACAGTTCATAGACAAGTGAAAGTGGATACTCTAAAATGCGCAAGATAAGCGTGAGTGCTATGGATGGCATTCTCGCAGGTAGACGGGAGTGGATCCATAGTGGTGCATTGATTGGTGAATATGTGGACTCGTGTGCGCCACCTCAAAAGAGTTGCTTGCAGTCGTAGTTCAGGTTAGCCACTGAGTCAAAGCTGGCTTGCTGCAGTTAAACTCCACCACCCCCTTTTTTGATACCGATGCATATGTAGATAGTTCTGATGTAAGTCTTGCTGGGTACATTTGTACTCACATTTGCCTATTTTATGTTTTGCAGAGAGACGTCAGTCCTGCTAGTAGTTCCGTGTGGACTTCGACGTTTAGCTTGATACCTCAGCTATGATCTTGTGCCCTCGGTAGGATCTGGTAGATAGTCAGGCTTCTTAGCCTTTTTCATTTGTAGATGTCTGTACTCAGACATGTTAAGCTTTCGCATCTGTTTGATTTGTATGCTATGATTGTTGGGTCATGAGACCCATGTTTGTAATATCTCGCTCCTCGGAGCCTAATGAATAGATACTTGAGTTGTAGAGTTATGTTGTGATGCCATGTTGTATTTACACATATCGAGCATATTGTGTGTATGATTGAAATGCTTGGTATGTGTGGGATCTGACAATCTAGTTGTTTATCCTTGGCAGCCTCTTTTATGGGGAAATGTAGTCTAGTGGTTCCATGAGCCGTAGTAGTCCGCTACAGCCGGGTTTACCGGAGTCCTGTTAGCGCAGCACTACTGCTCAGGACACTTGACTGGCCGGCATGTGTTTCATTTCGTTCCTGTGTCTGTCCCTTCAGGGAAATGTCACGCGGTGACATCCGGAGTCCTGCCTAGCCTGCTACAACCCGGGTTCCCGGAGTCCCGTTAGCCCAGTGCTATAGCCCGGATTCACACGCTGCTGACCGACATGCTCGATGTGATTCATGTATGCCTGTCCCCATAGGTTAGTGCCGCTTTGGGTTCACGACTAGCCATGTCGGCCCGGGTTCTCTATCATATGGATGCTAGCGACACTATCATATACGTGAGCCAAAAGGCGCAAACGGTCCCGGGCCATGGTAAGGCGACACCCGTGGGAATACCGTGCGTGAGGCCGCAAAGTGATATGAGGTGTTACTGGCTAGATCGATGTGACTTAGAATCGGGGTGCTGACAGCGTTGGTATCAGAGCCTGACTGCCTGTAGGATTACCAAGCCAAACTAGTCGAAGTTGAGTCTAGAAATGCTTTAGTTATATAAGGGAATTGATTGTGGGATGGAACGTAAGGCTCTTTTACTCCTTATATCTCATGCCATCTGATCTGAGTCACCCTCTTCCTTTCTACGGGGTTAAGAAACTAGGCCTTCTCATCTATCCATGAGGATGACGTGTTACTAACCCGTTGACTTATAGGATTGATGGATTCATGTCGCAGTTTAGTTTCCAGTACTTCCGTGCGTTTATAATTGGTCCCGGAACCTTGATATTGTGATGTTGAGTGGTTATGCCACCATTTTGCAGGATGTCCCACATCTTTTGAGCATTTACAGCCGTTATGCTATCCGAGTCATCCCAGGTTTCTACATAGTCTGATGCATTTGCAAATCCATTCTTTCCGTTCCCGATGTTCCTTTGGGCCAGTTCAACCACACTAATCGATGAGTTGAGGTACTATATTGCCTCGACATATATGTTGGAGCTATTATTATGACCCTTGGTGTCTTAGGGAGTCACCTAGTAATCTAGCAACGCTTTGTATTCCCAGTGTGATGACCTTGGCCATTAATCCCAAAGCATCCCGTGATGCCATTTAGTAGTAGGTATTCTACTCCTGGGTTCTTGACCCAAGATTCACTCTACTTACCTCGTGTTGATAGTGTTGCTAGTACCTTTAGGATACTAGTAACCTTTGTGATAGTCTTCGAGGTCCGGGGTATATCATTCTTCCAAATACCATGAACCATCCTTGGCAGGAGTTCCTTGAACCAAAAGATCACAATAAGAGTGCTCTTGACGAGTCCTCCATTCTGCTTTGTGAATCTGCCAGTCCTACCCTTCTGCATGGGTTATCTGGAAGAAACCTGTTGAACTTGGTTCGACATGTTAATCTATGCATCCACAACTCAGAAGGATATACGTCCTCTTGAGTTGTCCCTCTTCATTTGTATTCCGACCATCGTCTATCAATTGATAGTCAGGAGTAATTGTGCATCCGTGTCTATCAATGCTTATCATTCTTGTGGTCCGTTAAGCCATTCTATTTCAGAATGACTAGGAGAAACAAACTCTAGTACCTCATCCATATCCAGGATTGGGTCAAAGTAGTTGTGTTCTGCTGATCAAATGCTAATCCAGCTTTTGCTCTGTTCTACCCTGAAGTATTACCCACTTTATGTCAAGAATATTGTGAGAATTGCACCATCTCTTATGAATTCTTGATGCAGTGATACTTCTTGCCATCATTTTTCATTCCTCGGTCCCGTGTTGTCGCAACCGGAATGCTGGCAAGTGAACTATGATGTGTGAAATAAATACTCCTAGCAACTCCGTTGCTTGGTAGTTAATGGACAATAATATCATTCTTATTGTGCTGATTATTGAATCATCACCCTAAGGTTGATCGTGCTACCTAGTCCTTATTTCTGGTGCACTCTTCGATCAATGAGTTAGGATTATTCAACCCCTTTCTTATTTGATCATATCATCTTGCCTCGAAAGCAAGATTGTTCTCGAGCATAGTAACATATCGATGGTTCGTGATGTTCCAAATATCTTGTCGGAAGTATTACTAGGTTGACACCTGACCGCTATGTTGAGTTCGTGATCATGCTGGTTTTCCTCCAAACCACCCATTCTCGAAGAATCTGTGTTGGATAACCCTGAGCTAGTTGGTTAAGCTAAACAACAACTTGGAGAGTTGGAAGATGAAAGCTTGTCTGACTTAGTTCGTGTCATAGGATATCTTTTGTGTGTGTTGAACAAAGATGATATCTTCATCGATTGGTCCTCGTGATCAGTTGTGGGATCTATTGTCTTGTCCAAACTTTGTTTTGAGTGTGGGCTATCCTCAAATCAAACTAGAACCAACGATGTTTGTAATGTTGTCTTACTCGTGGTTGACTCCTCGTGCATACACCATTACATCTTTGGTCTGACCAATACCATCACATTGTTCACATAGTGGTGGAAGTCCAGTGATATGGAAATTCCGATGAGTTGCTGTTGAGCCCATCAGCGGCATTTTGTCTCCTCCATGATTTGTGTTGAACATCCAGCTAGTGTTGGAAACTTGTGTAAGCATTTTCTTCACGCCCCGTTCATGAAGTATATGTTTGGATGAAAGAAGTGACTTCCTTTGATTCATGTGCATTTGATGTAAGTTGCCGCCGTGAATTCAGGAAAGTTTGTTTTGCTTCCTCTGGAATCATCCCAAGTCAGTCATGCACGTGCGAAGTATTCTATGGTCTGATAGACTGATCATCTTCATTCCATACGTATCCCTAGCACACCAAGCCACTGATTGACTTGTTCAGGGAGAAGAAGTTCTCCATAAGAGCTAATCATATGACTTATGCAAGGACTTCGATATCCTTGATGATGGTTCCCAACCAGGACTCGGTAGTGTTTCACTGTAAGACCACCATGTGGTCATGCTTGTCTGGGACAGCGTGTTCACGTGTGTTTAGCAGAACTAGCTCATGTTTTGGAGCTTACTACCATAGTCCATTTCCTGAGAATCTCGCAATGTCATCTCGTCGATTTGTGTTGCAAACTTTCATTGTCTTTCTAGACTTGATGAGTCTGGGATATCATGTTACCAACCAGATCTGAATCTCGGGCAGATATGATGGTTGGAATTTTTCCAAGATCTATGATGTAGGCCCCGACAAGGCTGATGTTTTGGCCGACACACCTAGCCGGAAGGTCTATCATTGTAGTAACTTGATTGAGTTATTTGACCATCTTCTCCATGAGGATTTAGTGCAACTTATTCTAGGAGTTGTTCCTTGGGGATTCTTGTGCTCTTAGTTTCTTCAGTTAGTCTATAACTACTCAAAAGTGGAATCACTTTGAGTTCTTCTCCAGTTACTAGAATCATTCCCAGCATTTGTATTTTGTTCCCAGCTTGCACCCGCCTTTGTGCCATTTTACTATGGTCTGCCTTCTCAGTAATTTTTATTTTAGGATCATCCTCAAAAGTGGGCTTACCCTAGACCCTATCCTTTCTCGATGATAAGAAGAAACCATCCATTGTGTTGTCTTCAACAAGGTAGTCCACATCATCCATTCTAGTATGAGTATGCCATTTCTTCAAGCTCCTTCACGCGATCATTTGTGATTGCCTCGGGCTGGTGAGAAGAGTTTCAATGATCTCTGAATCAAAAGTAATTCTTTTTGCCACTTAAGGGAATATTTCTGCGAGTCACCTTCTTTAAGATGTCTCATTATGGTATGATGGCAATTATCTCCTCTCTACTTTGAAACCATGCACCATCTTACTCCAACGTGGAATTGTTGCCTACCCAATTGAACCTTTGTCATTTACCTCTTTCCATTGCTCCTGATGTGTGTGATATGTCTCAACTCAAGAGATGTTCTTATGTCTCACTCCGTGAGCTGATCTTGAGTGCTCGATCTTCGAGGAGATTGATTCCTGTAGGGTTTTCCTTTCTTTCTGTCGTCATCATGTTGGATGGAGTTCTCAGAGCAAGACGACGAGACAAAGATGGTGATTGAATCAATGCCTTTATGAAGTGCAACCTGGATCGTGAAGATTATGTTAGTTTGTGTTCCCCCTTCATCTTACCCTACACTTGAATCTCGGGGCGAGATTCTTGTTTAGTGGGGGTGAGCTGTCACAGCCCCAGTTCAGGCCTTGCCCGCCTTTGCATTAGCCTCCATGCATCATGTCTAAATTTTATTAATTTTGAAATGGGGGCTGATAAACCCTAGCAGCAAATGAAATTCAACTAGGGTCCAAATAAAATATTTTTC
This sequence comes from Triticum aestivum, assembly GCF_018294505.1. Classification (NCBI taxonomy): domain Eukaryota; kingdom Viridiplantae; phylum Streptophyta; class Magnoliopsida; order Poales; family Poaceae; genus Triticum; species Triticum aestivum. The sequence goes on from NC_057806.1 coordinate 138,189,893, forward strand.
AATGAACCTGAAATGCCCTTCTAAAAATGTTCATCATCTTTGCCTTGGTCTAGAACCTCTGACAAAAATGGTGCACATATTTCTAGGACATCACAGGGTCACTGAATTAAATCATACTCTATTTGCATTTGGGCATTTAAATGCTATATAATATTTCAAATGCTCAAATAATCATAAACTAAAATGTTTGCTGTTGGTTATATTCCAACCAGTGGCATTGAGCAGTTTCATGATTTTTGGATCTGTTTAAGTATTTTTAATAAAGCCCTAAAGACTACAGAATAATAGAAAACAGAACAAAATAAAACAGAACAGAACTCACCTGACTTACCTGGGCAGCCCAATATGCAGCCACCTGTGCGGCCTGCTATTGAAGCCGGCCCAGCCCAGCTACCCCCTGCCAGTTGTCTTCCTGCTCTCGCCAGAAGGCAGAGGAGAAGCTAGCCACGGCGCCGCGGCGTGCCATGCTGGCAGCTGCCTGCCTGGCTTTTCCCTCATCGCCCTGGACGTCTCCTGCGACGCCACGCGACCCCCCGACCCTTCTCTCACCCTCCCTCGAGCTCCCCCTCCCCGGCTCTCTCTTCCTCCCTTCGCTGTGAGCACTGAGAGCGCGCCATCGCCGTAGCGATGGCGACATGCCACCACTCGCTAAACCAGCATGACCACGACCTCCGCCATGACACCTTGGAGCTACACGCCGACGCACGCGACCGCGGGAGCCCTGCAGCATCGTCCCCGACCTCATCTTCAACCTCCGACCGCCGGCTACCTCACCGTCGATTCACAGCAACCAACGCATCCCCGGCCCCGCCGTCTGCACCATCCTCCTCGCCGTGAGCCTCTCTCCGTTTCCCCCCTGTTCTCCTCCTCGCACTCAACCCCTAACTTACCTCCCCATTGCACCCATAAGCTCCTTGCCGCTGGCAATGTCGCCGATGCTGTGACAGCTTGTTTCTGTCGCATCTGGGTGCGTAGTCGAACTCCTGGAGTTCCCAGGAGCCCGTAGAGAACTTCAACCAGAGTCCCTGTGGCTCGCAGCCTTGCCTGCCTCATCCCCGTGCTCCGGCCCGCGGATGAGCTCGCCGCCGGTGAACCAGGCCACCCCACGCCTAGCCACGTGCTCCCTTGGATGCGGGCGAGCAAGGGCTCCTTTCTGATGCCCTCATCGCAGCAAGCGGCAGCCCCAAGCGCAACTCCGGCGAGCCACCGTCGCTCTGGGTCGTCGCCATCGTCTAACCGCCGGCGCATCCGACGTGGCCCCGTCATTAGCTGCTAATGACCCCGCTAAACACCCCTAGTGCCACTGCCATGTGGGCCCTGTGCCTGTTTAGTTTAATTTAATTTTCTGTTTAGATTAGTTCATAACCCAGTGGGACCCACACGTCAGCATTGACTTTGCTGAAGCGGCTGTTGACTGGTCCCACTTGTCATCCACCCAAACCAGCCCTGTTACACTGACCCATGGGTCCCAGCCATCAGGTTTGACTCTAGGCGACCCAGTTGACCTGCTGATGCAGTAGTGACACAATGCTGATGTCATTAATCATTTTCTGGATTAAAACTAATTCAGGAAATTCCAGAAAATGACTTAAACTTCAAAAAATCATAGAAATTAAACCATAACTCGAAATGAAATAATTTATATATGAAAAATGATCAGAAAAATCCAAAGAATCTGTTTATGCCATGTTCATGCATGTTTGAGCAAGTTAACTCCATTGATTAGGATAAAACATGATTAAGGTAAATTTGAAAAATAGGTTTGGAGTTGGAATTTGATGTAGTTTGAATTCTACTTCAATTAAAATGACTTGCTATTGCATTAGCTCAATTCAGTACCTTAATATGTCATATCATTCATTTGCTTGTGCATTGCATTAATTGATTGTCGTTTATGCTCCCTTGCCGGTAATTGTCCCCTCTCAGTAGACGTGTTTCGATGACGAGTTCGATGACACCGATGAAGAGTTATACTATCTTCAGAAATGCCAGGCAAGCAAAACCCCCTTGTTCATTCCGATACCATCCCACTCTCTTGCTCCTGCTCTCTTTTACTGCATTAGGACAACAACGATTCATCTGTTACTTGCTGTGGTAGTTGAACCCCTTATCCTCTGCAAGACCTCTCATTGCCACAGTAAATAGATGAAACCCACTAGCATGAGTAGGAGTTGTTTGAGCCCTGATGTGCCTACTCATTCATGCTTGTTTGTCATGCCTGCTACTGCTTAGAGTTGAGTCAGGTCTGATTCATCAGGGATGAATTGGAACAGTGTTGAACATGTCCTACTGTGTGTGAGCTCAGTGTGTGAACACGATTTGGTAAAGGTAGCAGTGAGAGGCCATGTAGGAGTACATGGTGGGTTGTCTCATTGAAACTGTTCTTAGGAACTGAGTTCTGTGTTTGTGATCCATGAACAGCTACTACCACACATTGGGCCCGAAACCAATGGACCCTCTCGACTTATTAACTGCCCTTGTCCTCTGTCCAGGAGTTGCAACTAGTTTCTGGTGTTTGTAGGATATGTGTTGGCGGCCGTGCATAGCGCTGACCCTAGGGGTGGGCTATGATGTGGTAGATACATCGTGGCACGGTGTGCCGGGCGCCCGTTTGGTGTCTCGGGAACCCTGCACACATCGTTTGGGGCTGTGAGCGAAACTCCGGCCGGATCTCCTCGCGGATGGAACCCGAATAAGCGATAAACCTGGACTAGAGACTTGTGTGGTTAGTCAGGTCGTGGTCGACTCCCTCGCCAGGCTTCCGCTTGAAGGTTGCCGAGATACATGACGTGTACATGGTGGTAAGTGGTGAGAGCGTGTGTGAAGAGGTACACCCCTGCAGGGTTATAAATGATCTATTCGAATAGCCGTGTCCGCGGTAAAGGACTTCTGGGTTGCCTATAACAGTTCATAAACAAGTGAAAGTGGATACTCTAAAATGCGCAAGATAAGCGTGAGTGCTATGGATGGCGTTCTCGTAGGTAGATGGGAGCGGATCCATAGTGGTTTATTAATTGGTGAATATGTGGACTCGTGTGCGCCACCTCAAAAGAGTTGCTTGCAGTCGTAGTTCAGGTTAGCCACTGAGTCAAAGCTGGCTTGCTGCAGTTAAACTCCACCACCCCCTTTTTTGATACCGATGCATATGTAGATAGTTCTGATGTAAGTCTTGCTGGGTACATTTGTACTCACATTTGCCTATATTATGTTTTGCAGAGAGACGTCAGTCTCGCTAGTAGTTCCATGTGGACTTCGACGTTTAGCTTGATACCTCAGCTACGATCTTGTGCCCTCGGCAGGATCTGGTAGATAGTCAGGCTTCTTAGCCTTTTTCATTTGTAGATGTCTGTACTCAGACATGTTAAGCTTCCGCATGTGCTTGATTTGTATGCTATGATTATTGGGTCATGAGACCCATGTTTGTAATATCTCGCTCCTCGGAGCCTAATGAATAAATACTTGAGTTGTAGAGTTATGTTGTGATGCCATGTTGTATTTACACATATCGAGCATATTGTGTGTATGATTGAAATGCTTGGTATGTGTGGGATCTGACAATCTAGTTGTTTATCCTTGGCAGCCTCTCTTATGGGGAAATGTAGTCTAGTGCTTCCATGAGCCATAGTAGTCCGCTATAGCCGGGTTTACCGGAGTCCTGTTAGCCCAGCACTACTGCTCAGGACACTTGACTGGCCGGCATGTGTTTCATTTCGTTCATGTGTCTGTCCCTTCAACGAAATGTCACGCGGTGACATCCGGAGTCCTGCCTAGCCTGCTACAGCCCGGGTTCCCGGAGTCCTGTTAGCCCAGTGTTATAGCCCGGATTCACACGCTGCTGACCGACATGCTCGATGTGATTCATGTATGCCTGTCCCCATAGGTTAGTGCCGCTTTGGGTTCACGACTAGCCATGTCGGCCCGGGTTCTCTGTCATATGGATGCTAGCGACACTATCATATACATGAGCCAAAAGGCGCAAACGGTCCCGGGCCATGGTAAGGCGACACCCGTGGGAATACCGTGCGTGAGGTCGCAAAGTGATATGAGGTGTTACCGGCTAGATCGATGTGACTTTGAATCGGGGTGCTGACAGCGTTGGTATCAGAGCCTGACTGCCTGTAGGATTACCAAGCCAAACTGGTCGAAGTTGAGTCTAGAAATGCTTTAGTTATATAAGGGAATTGATTGTGGTATGGAACGTAAGGCTCTTTTACTCCTTATATCTCATGCCATCTGATCTGAGTCACCCTCTTCCTTTCTACGGGGTTAAGAAACTAGGCCTTCTCATCTATCCATGAGGATGACGTGTTACTAACCCGTTGACTTATAGGATTGATGGATTCATGTCGCAGTTTAGTTTCCAGTACTTCCGTGCGTTTATAATTGGTCCCGGAACCTTGATATTGTGATGTTGAGTGGTTATGCCACCATTTTGCAGGATGTCCCACATCTTTTGAGCATTTACAGCCGTTATGCTATCCGAGTCATCCCAGGTTTCTACATAGTCTGATGCATTTGCAAATCCATTCTTTCCGTTCCCGATGTTCCTTTGGGCCAGTTCAACCACACTAATCGATGAGTTGAGGTACTATATTGCCTCGACATATATGTTGGAGCTATTATTATGACCCTTGGTGTCTTAGGGAGTCACCTAGTAATCTAGCAATGCTTTGTATTCCCAGTGTGATGACTCTGGCCATTAATCCCAAAGCATCCCGTGATGCCATTTAGTAGTAGGTTTTCTACTCCTGGGTTCTTGACCCAAGATTCACTCTACTTACCTTGTGTTGATAGTGTTGCTCGTACCTTTAGGATACTAGTAACCTTTGTGATAGTCTTCGAGGTCCGGGGTATATCATTCTTCCAAATACCATGAACCATCCTTGGCAGGAGTTCCTTGAACCAAAAGATCACAATAAGAGTGCTCTTGACGAGTCCTCCATTCTGCTTTGTGAATCTGCCAGTCCTACCCTTCTACATGGGTTATCTGGAAGAAACCTGTTGAACTTGGTTCGACATGTTAATCTATGCATCCACAACTCAGAAGGATATACGTCCTCTTGAGTTGTCCCTCTTCATTTGTATTCCGACCATCGTCTATCAATTGATAGTCAGGAGTAATTGTGCATCCGTGTTTATCAATGCTTATCATTCTTGTGGTCCGTTAAGCCATTATATTTCAGAATGACTAGGAGAAACAAACTCTAGTACCTCATCCATATCCAGGATTGGGTCAAAGTAGTTGTGTTCTGCTGATCAAATGCTAATCCAGCTTTTGCTCTGTTCTACCCTGAAGTATTACCCACTTTATGTCAAGAATATTGTGAGAATTGCACCATCTCTTATGAATTCTTGATGCAGTGATACTTCTTGCCATCATTTTTCATTCCTCGGTCCCGTGTTGTCGCAACCGGAATGCCGGCAAGTGAACTATGATGTGTGAAATAAATACTCCTAGCAACTCTGCTGCTTGGTAGTTAATGGACAATAATATCATTCTTAGTGTGCTGATTATTGAATCATCACCCTAAGGTTGATCGTGCTACCTAGTCCTTATTTCTGGTGCACTCTTCGATCAATGAGTTAGGATTATTCAACCCCTTTCTTATTTGATCATATCATCTTGCCTCGAAAGCAAGATTGTTCTCGAGCATAGTAACATATCGGTGGTTCGTGATGTTCCAAATATCTTCTCGGAAGTATTACTAGGTTGACACCTGACCGCTATGTTGAGTTCGTGATCATGCTGGTTTTCCTCCAAACCACCCATTCTCCAAGAATCTATGTTGGATAACCCTGAGCTAGTTGGTTAAGCTAAACAACAACTTGGAGAGTTGGAAGATAAAAGCTTGTCTGACTTAGTTCGTGTCTCCGTGGTTGGATACTTGGAGAGTTGGATAACCCCGTAGCGTCCAATCCTTCATTGGCCGAACTCCAGCTGCCGCCTCCGTGGTTGCCGTCGTTGTTTCCGGTGACCCCGCGGCCTCCCGTGTGGCTAGCTAGATGTGGGCGTGTGCGGGCTACCTTCTGGTGGTCTTCGCGCGTCTAGCCGCCACCTGTAGCACAGCCCCGGCGAGCTTCTGCCTTAGCTTTGGTCGCCGCCGGTAGAATTCCTGCGACGGCCAATGTGGCGGGATCATTAGCGCTAATCCCCGCCAGCTGGACCACCCCTAGATGCTGACAGCGGGCCCCGTAGCGAGTCAATGCGGGATTGGATCCTTTGTCACTGACCAGTGGGCCCCACCGGTCAGGTTTGACCCAGTTGACCACTGACCTAGTGCTGATGCAATGCTGACGCAATAAACCATTTCTGGATTATTTCTATTTCGGAAATGATTAAGAAATTCCAGAAAAGTGTTTAAACTTCAAAAATTCATGGAAAAAAAACCGTAGCTCGGAATGAAATAATTTATATATGAAAAATTATCAGAAAAATCCAGTCTATCCATTTATGATACTTTCATGCATGTTTAACTAACTTATACATACTGTATAGGTGAAAACACTAATCGGCATTTAAAGTGCTTAATATGGGAGTTTGCATTTGAACCCTTGGTTCAAATGGACGTCATTTAAATTGTTGCAAGATGCATTAGCACACTCCATAGCATTCTTGACATGTCATCTTCATGCATCATATTGTTGCATATGTTGTGTATTGATCGTCTCCAGTACTGTTCTTCTCGATAGGTCCTAGTCCTGCCAGTGGCACTGAGTATCTATTTGAGGAGCAGTGCTACCGTGTTGATATTCCAGGAAAGCAAACGCCCTTGAGCATTCCGATACAATCCCACTCTCTCGCTCCTGCTCTCTTTTACTGCATTCAGACAATAGCGTTTCAACTATTACTTGTTGCGGTAGCTGAACCCACTTCCTCTACATGACCTGTCTTGGCCACAGTAATTAGTAAAAACCTTACTAGCATGGTTAGGAGTTGCTTGAGCCCCTGTTGTGATCTTTACCATGCTATGTCTGTTATGCTTGCTAGGCTTAAAGTTGTGTCAGGTCTGGTCCATCTGGTGATGGATCGGAATGAATCGATGGTGTTCTGCTGATGAGAGCTAAGTGCGTGAACACGATTTGGTAAAGGTAGCGATGAGAGACCATGTAGGAGTACATGGTGGGTTGTCTCATTGGGACCGTTCTTAAGAACTGAGTCCTGTGTATTTTTTCCAAGAACAACTACTACCACACATTGTGCCCCGAAACATGCCCCGCTCAACTTATTAACCACCCTGATCTCTGTCTAAGAGTTGCAATTAGTTTCTGGTGTTTATAGGTTGTGCTGGCGGCCGTGCTTAGCACTGACCGGAGGGGTAGACTTTGATGCGGCAGGCACCGTGGCCGGTGCTACCACTTGAGCTTGCATTGGTTTTTTTGTTGAAGAGGAAAGGGTGATGCAGCAAAGTAGAGAAAGTATTTCCCTCGGCTTTTGAGAACCAAGGTATCAATCCAGTAGGAGACAACGCAACAAGCCACCGAATACCTGCACAAACAAACACCAACTTGCACCTAATGCGACAAAGGGGTTGTCAATCCCTTCACGGTTATTTGCAAAGTGAGATCTGATATAGATGGATAAACGGTAAAGTAATATTTTTGGTATTTTTGTTTTATGGAATGGAAAGTAAAAGATTGCAAAGTAAATAAGAAACTAAAATTGTAGATCGGAAACTTATATGATGGAAAATAGACTCAGGGGCCATAGGTTTCACTAGAGGCTTCTCTCAAGATAGAAAATATTATGGTGGGTGAAGAAATTACTGCCAAGCAATTGATATAAAAGCACAAAGTTATGACGATATCTAAGGCAATGATCATGAATATAGGCATCACATCCATATCAAGTAGACCGAAATGATTCTGTATCTACTACTATTACTCCACACATCGATCGACTCCTGCCTGCATCTAGAGTATTAAGTTCATAAGAACAGAGTAGTTCATTCAGTAAGATGACATGATGTAGTAGGATAAACTCAAGCAATATGGTGAAAACACCATCGTGTTATCCTTGATTGCAACAATAAAATATGTGTCGGTTCCCCTTCTGTTACTAGGATCGAGCACTACAAGATTGAACCCAAAGCTAAGCACTTCTCCCATTGCAAGAAAAACCAATCTAGTTAGCCAAGCCAAATCGATAATTCAAAGAGATTTGCAAAGATATCAAATCATGCATATAAGAATTCGGAGAAGATTCAAATAATATTCATAGATAAATTGATCATAAATCCACAATTCATCGGATCTCGGCAAACACACCAAAAAATAGTATTACATCGAATAGATCTGCAAGAACATCAAGGAGAACTTTGTATTGAGAATCAAAGAGAGAGAGAGAGAAGAAGCCATCTAGCTACTAGCTATGGACCCATAGGTCTATGCTAAACTACTCACACTTCATCGGAGAGGCAATGGTGTTGATGTAGAAGCCCTCCGTGATCGAATCCCCCTCCGACAGGATGCCGGAAAAGACCCCTAGATGGGATCTCACGAGTACAGAAGGTTGCGGTGGTGGAAAAGCGAAGGAAATAAGCCCTAGAGGCAATAATAAATTTGTTATTTATATTTTCTTATATCATGAAAAATGTTTATTATTCATGCTAGAATTGTATTTACTGGAAACTTAGTACATGTGTGGATACATAGACAAACAGAGTGTCCCTAGTGTGCCTCAACTTGACTAGCTCATTAATCAAATATGGTTAAGTTTCCTAGACATAGACATGTGTTGTCATTTGATGAATGGGATCACATCATTAGAGAATGATGTGATGGAGAAGACCCATCCATTAGCTTAGCATAATGAGCGTTTAGTTTTTCTGCTATTGCTTTCTTCATGACTTATACATGTTCCTCAGACTATGAGATTATGCAACTCCCGAACACCTTGTGTGCTACCAAACATCACAACGTAACTGGGTGATTATAAAGATGCTCTAAAGGTGCCTCCGATGGTGTTTGTTGAGTTGGCATAGATCGAGATTAGGATTTGTCACTCCATTTATCGGAGAGGTATCTCTGGGCCCTCACGGTAATGCACATCACTATGAGCCTTGCAAGCAATGTGACTAATGAGTTAGTCACGGGATGATACATTATGGAACGAGTAAGGAGACTTGCCAGTAACAAGATTGAACTATGTATGATGATACCGACGATCAAATCTCAGGCAAGTAACATGCCGATGACAAAGGGAACAACGCATGTTGTCAGGCTGTTTGACCGATAAAGATTTTGTCGAATATGTAGGAGCCAATATGAGCATCCAGGTTCCGCTATTGGTTATTGACTGGAGATGTGTCTCAGTCATGTCTACATAGTTCTCAAACCCGTAGGGTCCGCACGCTTAACGTTCGATGATGATTTGTATTATGAGTTTCACGTTTTTATGAACCGAAGTTTGTTCGGAGTCCCAGATGAGATCACGGACATGAAGAGGAGTCTTGAAATGGTCGAGACATGAAGATTCATATATTGGAAGGTTACATTTGGACACCGAAATGGTTCGGGTCATTTCGGATAAGTTTCAGAGTACCGGGGGTTACCGGAACCCCCGCCCCCTGGGAAGTTCATGGGCCATAGAGGAAAGGAGAGGAGGGCCACAAGGGAGGCTTCCCCCCATGGCCAGTCCGAATTGGACTAGGGAGGGGGGCGGTGCCCCCTCTTATCTTCTCCCCTCTTCCTCCTTCCCTCCTTCTCCCTCTCTTGGATGGAAGGGGACTCCAACTAGGATTGGGAATCCTAGTTGGACTCCCCATGGTGCGCGCCCCCTCTAGGCCGGCCTCCTCCCCCATTATGTATGTGGGAGGGGGAACCGCAAAGGACACACAAGTTTCGCTTAGCCATGTGAGGTGCCCCCTCCACAGTTACACACCTCGGTCATAGCGTCGTAGTGCTTAGGCGAAGCCTTGCACCGGTAAACTTCATCATCACCGTCGCCACACTGTCGTGCTGACGGAACTCTTCCTTGGCCTCAACTAGATCAAGAGTTCGAGGGATGTCACCGAGCTGAACGTGTGCTGATCGCGGAGGTGCTGTACGTTCAGTACTTGGATCGGTTGGATCGTGAAGACGTTCGACTACATCAACCGCGTTACTAAACGCTTTCGCTTTCGGTATACGAGGGTACGTAGACACACTCTCCCCTCTTGTTGCTATGCATCTCCTAGATAGATCTTGCGTGATTATAGGAATTTTTTTAAATACTGCGTTCCCCAACAAAAAGTGGTTTCGTGGCTCTCCTGGTAGGTTTTGGGATATTTGAGAATATATAGGCGGAAGAAATAGGTCGGTGGAGTCACGAGGGGCCCACAAGGGTGGGGCGCACCCTACCCCCTTCGGCGCGCCCTTCGACCTTGTGGCCGCCTCATGGCTTTCCTGATGTGCACTCCAAGCCCTCTGGATGTCTTTTGGTCCAAGAAAAATCATCGCGAAAGTTTCATTCCGTTTAGACTCCGTTTGGTATTCCTTTTTTGCGAAACTCTAAAACAAGGAAAAACCTGGCACTGGGCTCTAGGTTAATAGGTTAGTCCCAAAAATCATATAAAATAGCATATTAATGCATATAAGACATCCAAAACAGACAATATAATAGCATGGAACAATCAGAAATTATAGATACGTTGGAGACGTATCAGGCATCCCCAAGCTTAATTCTTGCTCGTCCTCGAGTAGGTAAATGATAAAAACAGAATTTTTGATGTGGAACACTACCTAACATATTTATCCATGTAATTCTCTTTACTGTGGCATGAATGTTCAGATCCATATGATTCAAAACAAAAGTTTAATATTGACATGAAAACAATAATACTTCAAGCATACTAACAAAATAATTATGTCTTCTCAAAATAACATGGCCAAAGAAAGCTTATCCCTACAAAATCATATTGTCTGGCTATGATCCATCTTCATCACACAAAATATTCAAATCATGCATAACCCCGATGACAAGCCAAGCAATTGTTTCATACTTTTGACGTTCTCAAACTTTTTCCACTTTCACACAATACATGAGCGTGAGCCATGGACATAGCACTATAGGTGGAATAGATGGTGGCTATGGAGAAGAAAAAAAGAAGGAGATAGTCTGACATCAACTAGGCGTATCAACGGGCTATGGAGATGCCCATTAATAGATATCAATGTGAGTGAGTAGGGATTGCCATTCAACGGATGAATTAGAGCTATAAGTTTATGAAAGCTCAAAAAGAAAACTAAGTGGGTGTGCATCCAACTTGCTTGCTCATGAAGACCTAGGGCATTTTGTGGAAGCCCATCGTTGGAATATACAGGCCAAGTTCTATAATGAAAAATTCCCACTAGTATACGAAACTAACAATATAGGAGACTCTCTATCATGAAGATCATGGTGCTACTTTGAAGCACAAGTGTGGCAAAAGGATAGTAGCATTGTCCCTTCTCTCTTTTCTCTTTTTATTTTTATTTTTTTATTTCCTCACATGGGACAATGCTCTAATAATGAAGATCATCACACTTTTATTTACTTACAACTCAAAAATTACAACTCGATAATAGAACAAAATATGACTCTATGTGAATGCCTCGGGCGGTGTACCAGGATGTGCAATGAATCAAGAGTGACATGTATGAAAGAATTATGAACAGTGGCTTGCCACAAATACAATGTCAACTACATGATCATGCATGTCAGTATGACAATGATGGAGCGTGTCATAATAAATGGAATGGTGAAAAGTTTCATGGCAATATATCTCGGAATGGCTATGGAAATGCCATAATAGGTAGGTATGGTGGTTGTTTTGTGGAAGGTATATGGTGGGTTTATGATACCAGCGAAAGTTGCACGGTACAAGAGAGGATAGCAATGGCGGAAAGGTGAGAGTGCGTATAATCCATGGACTCAACATTAGTCATTAAGAACTCACATACTTATTGCAAAAATCTATTAGTCATCAAAACAAAGTACTACACGCTTGCTCCTAGGGGGATAGATTGGTAGGAAAATACCATCGCTCGTCCCCGACCGCCACTCATAAGGAAGACAATCAAAAAATATATCTTTCTCCAACTTCGTTACATAACGGTTCACCATATGTGCATGCTACGGGACTCACAAACCTTAACACAAGTATTTCTCAAATTCACAACTACTTACTAGCATGACTCTAATATCACCATCTTTATATCTCAAAACAATCATAAGGAATCAAACTTCTCATAGTATTCAATGCACTTTATATGAAAGTTTTTATTATATCCCTCTTGGATGCATATCATATTAGGACTAATTTTATAACCAAAGCAAATTACCATGTTGTTTTTAAAGACTCACAAAATAATATAAGTGAAGTACGAGAGTTCAACAATTCTATAAAATAAAACCACTGCCGTGCTCTAAAAAGATATAAGTGAATCACTAGAGCAAAATTGCCTAGCTCAAAAGATATAAGTGAAGCACATAGAGTATTCTAATAAATCACGATTCATGTATGTCTCTCTAAAAAGGTGTGTACAGCAAGGATGATTGTGGCAAACTAAAAAAGCAAAGACTCAAATCATACAAGGCGCTCCAAGAAAAACACATATCAGGTGGTGAATAAAAATATATCCTCAAGTGAAGTTACCGATAGACAAAGACGAAAGAGGGGATGCCTTCCCGGGGCATCCCCAAGCTTAGGCTCTTGGTATCCTTGAATATTACCTTGGGGTGCCTTGATCATCTCCAAGCTTAGGCTCTTGCCACTCTTTATTCCATAGTCCATCAAATCCTTACCCAAAACTTGAAAACTTCACAACACAAAATTCAACAGAAAATCTCATAAGCTCCATTAGTATAAGAAAATAAATCACCACTTTTGGTACTATTGTGAACTCATTCTTTAGTATAAGAAAATAAATCTCATAAGCTCCGTTAGTATAAGAAAATAAATCACAACTTTTGGTACTGTTGTGAACTTACTCTTTATTTATATGGGTGTAATATCTATTGTATCCACCTTTTCCATGGTTCATACCCCCGATACTAGCCATAGATTCATCAAAATAAGCAAACAACACGCGAAAAACAGAATCTGTCAAAAACAGAACAGTCTGTAGTAATCTGGATATTTCTAATACTAATGTAACTCCAGAAATCCTGGGAAATTTGGAAGTCCTAGGTAATTTGTCTATTAATCTTCTGCAAAATGAATCAACTAAAAATCACTCTTTAGCTAAAAATGAGAATTGTTTTCGTGAGCGCAAAAGTTTTCGTTTTTTAGCAAGATCAAATCAACTATCACCGTAGGTTATCCCAAAGGTCTTACTTGGCACAGACACTAATTAAAACACAAAACCACATCTAACCAGAGGCTATATGAATTATTTAATGCAAAACAGAACCTAAAAAAGCAAAAGCAAAAATAAAGTTGGGTTGCCTCCCAACAAGCGCTATTGTTTAACGCCCTTAGCTAGGCATGGATAATTTCGATGATGCTCACATGAAAGACAAGAATTGAACCACAAAGAGAGCATCATATGGCGTGTGAAGAAAACATCTAAGTCTAACATACTTCCTAATCATAGGCATCTTATAGGCAAACAAATTATCAAGGCAAGCAAAAACTAGCATATGCATGGAAGAAGAAAGAAACAATAGCAATCTCAAGATGACGAGAGGTAATTTAGTAACATTATAACTGCTACAACCATATTTTCCTCTCTCATAATATTTACATGTAGGATCATAATCAAATTCAACAATATAACTATCACATAAAAAATTTCTCTTCATGATCCACATGCATGCAAAGTTGACACTCTTCCCAAATAGTGGGATTATCATAAAATAAAGTCATGACCTCTCCGAACCCACTTTTATCAAAAATTTCATAAGATCGATCAATCTCCAAAGTAATGGGATCATTAATTCCTAAATTTGACACTCTTCCAAACCCACTTTCAATATTATCGCAAATATTATTATCAATATCAAATCCCACATGGGGCTTAAATAAATTTTCAAGATCATAAGAAACATCATCACCCCAATCATGGTCATTACAATGAGTAGTGGACATAACAAAACTAGCATCCCCAAGCTTGGGGTTTTGCATATTATTATCACAATTGACTTCAATAGAATTTATAGTAAAATCATTGCAATCATGCTTTTGATTCAAGGAACTATCAAGTATGGGTGCAATAGCAATAATCTCGTGTTTAACATAAGGAACTTAGCAAATTCATCTCCATAAATATTGGCATCATGGCCACAAGAGTAGCAAGAATCATGTTCATCAAGGGATATTTCAATCAAATCATCGAAATCATAACTATCTATAGATTCATGCATATCATTATTTTCTTCCAAAGAAACGGTCATTCTCTCAATAAATTCTTTGACATAGGCATTATGAGCATAGTTTTCATAGAAATATTTAAGTATGTCAAAATTTTCAGATTTGTAGAGAGTAATATCATACTTTTCAATCAAAGAAGCAACTTCATAAGCACCCTTAAAAGCAACAAATTCTTCAACTTATTCGATATCAAGTAACTATAAACACCCTTTCATAAGAAGATAAGATTTCATTATCATTAAACTCACATAGGTAGGGAAGGTGTTTTTTATGGTTCTTAGAGCAATAAGTAAAATCATAAATTTCACAAAGATTCCAAGCATAGCATAGCAAACAATTTATTTGATTCCGTAAGAGCTTCCCTTTTTCAGACAAACGATGACGCACAAAATGAGCATGCTCATCTAGAGATCTTCCCTCAAGTAAACTAGTTGGGCTTTCAGCACGAGCACACATGGATTGAAGATGATCCAGGTAGAAAACTTTGAGTGCATCCATATTAATAGATTTTTAGCAAGCAAAGATGCAAGCAAAGTAGAAGGCACATGGAAACACAAGCAAACATAAGATCAGACGAAAGAAGGGCGAAGAAAGGAAAATATTTTTGAAAATCATTTTAGAAGTGGGGGATAGGAAAACGAGAGGCGAATGGCAAATAATGTAATGCGAGGGATGAGAGTTTATGATGGGTACTTGGTATGTCTCGTCTTGGCGTAGATCTCTCCCAGCAACGGCCCCAGAAATTCTTCCTGCTACCTCTTGAGCTTGCGTTGGTTTTTCCCTTGAAGAGGAAAGGGTGATGCATCAAAGTAGAGTAAGTATTTCCCTCAGCTTTTGAGAACCAAGGTATCAATCCAGTAGGAGACAATGCAACAAGCCACCGAATACCTGCACAAACAAACACCAACTTGCACCCAACGCGACAAAGGGGTTG
Organism: Triticum aestivum; assembly: GCF_018294505.1. Lineage (NCBI taxonomy): Eukaryota > Viridiplantae > Streptophyta > Magnoliopsida > Poales > Poaceae > Triticum > Triticum aestivum. The sequence continues at coordinate 138,205,157 of NC_057806.1, forward strand.
TCAATCCCTTCACTGTTATTTGCAAAGTGAGATCTGATATAGATGGATAAACAGTAAAGTAATATTTTTGGTATTTTTGGTTTATGGAACAGGAAGTAAAAGATTGCAAAGTAAATAAGAAACTAAAATTGTAGATCAGAAACTTATATGATGGAAGATAGACCCGGGGGCCATAGGTTTCACTAGAGGCTTCTCTCAAGATAGAAAATATTACGGTGGGTGAACAAATTACTGCCAAGCAATTGATAGAAAAGCCCAAAGTTATGATGATATCTAAGGCAATGATCATGAATATAGGCATCACATCCATATCAAGTAGACCGAAACAAATCTGCATCTACTAATATTACTCCACACATCGACCGACTCCTGCCTACATCTAGAGTATTAAGTTCATAAGAACAGAGTAACGCATTAAGATGACATGATGTAGCGGGATAAACTCAAGCCATATGATGAAAACCCCATCTTATTATCCTCGATGGCAACAATACAAAATGTGTCGGTTCCCCTTCTGCCACTAGGATCGAGCACCAAAAGATTGAACCTAAAGCTAAGCACTTCTCCCATTGCAAGAAATACCAATCTAGTTGGCCAAACCAAATCGATAGTTCGAAGAGACTTGCAAAGATATCAAATCATGCATATAAGAATTCAGAGAAGATTCAAATAATATTCATAGATAAGTTGATCATAAATCCACAATCCATCAGATCTCAGCAAACACACCGCAAAAAAGTATTACATCGAATAGATCTCCCAGAACATCGAGGAGAACTTTGTATTGAGAATCAAAGAGAGAGAAGAAGCCATCTAGCTACTATCTAGGGACCCGTAGGTCTGTGGTAAACTACTCAGGCTTCATCGGAGAGGCAATGGTGTTGATGTAGAAGCCCTCCATGATCGAATCCCCCTCTGGCAGGATGCCGAAAAAGGCCCCTAGATGGGATCTCTCAGGTACAGAAGGTTGCGGCAGTGGAAAAGTGGTTTTGTGGCTCTCCAGGTAGGTTTTGGGATATTTGAGAATATATAGGCGCAAGAAATAGGTCAGTAGAGTCACGAGGGGCTCACAAGAGTGGGGGCGCGCCCTCCGACCTTGTGGCCGCCTCGTGGCTTTCCTGATGTGCACTCCAAGCCCTCTGCATGTCTTCTAGTCCAAGGAAAATCACCGCGAAAGTTTTATTCCGTTTGGACTCCGTTTGGTATTCCTTTTCTGTGAAACTCTAAAACAAGGAAAAAAACAGAAACTGCCACTAGGCTCTAGGTTAATAGGTTAGTCCCAAAAATCATACAAAATAGCATATTAATGCATACGAAACATCCAAAACAGATAATATAATAGCACGGAACAATCAAAAATTATAGATACATTGGAGACGTATCAACAGGGTTTACCAAGCGTAGATCCATCTGACGAGGTGGACTTGGGAACCATGTACACATCGTTTGAGGCCATGATGGAAACCTTGGCCGGACTCCATTATGGGTCAGTTCTCAAATAGGCGATAAACCTGAACTAGAGTCTTGTATGGTTAGTCAGGTTGTTGTCTACTCCCACATCGGCTTAATTTCTCTTGAAATCTGCCGAGCACATGTCGTGTGCAGACGCTAAGTGGTGGAAGCATGTGTGATGAAGTACACCCCTACAGGGTAATGATCTATTCAAATAGCCGCGTCCGCAGATATGGACTACTTGGTGACTTATATGGTCATAGACAACTTAAAATGGATACTCTAAAACATGCAAGATAAGCGTGAGTGCTAAGGATGGCACTTCTGTAGGGAGACTAAAGAGTATCCATAGTAGTGTATTGTTGTGGTGATTAGTGGACTCGTGTGCGCTTTCTCACCTCAAAGAGTTACTCGTAGTCGTAGTATAGGATAGCCACAGAGTCAAAGCTGGCTTGATGCAGTTAAACTCCATCACCCCCTTTGTTGCACTACAAAAAAATACACTTCCGTGATGATACATTTTTGTCACAGTAGGTCGTGTTTTTTGTCATGCATGTACATCCATGATGATTTTATGACAGAATCAAGATAGTCATACCTGTGTTGTCGTAGAAGTGTTCCATGACATTACCAAAATTATCATCACGGAAGTGTCCACTTCCATGACGATAAATCATGCATCACAGAAATGATTTCGTCAAGGGTGATCGACACGTGGCATCCACCGTAACGGAACGTCGTTAAGCTATCGGGTCCGGTTTTGGATCCGATAACCCGTTAATAGCCGGGACCAATGGGAAATTTCCATGTGTAAAATTCTGATTGGCGGGAGGGAACACCTGTCAGCTCGTTAGTGGGCCAGATGTCGCTCGTCGATTGGAGGAGACATGCCTATGATACGTCGACACGTGGCTGGGCCCAACAGAGGCCCATATAGGTTAAAAAGGCCGGCATAGTCAAAGGCCCGTAGTACTTACTCAGGTACTAGTGGGCCAGCCCAATAATGGCCTGCTTAATAAAGGCCCATTTATGGCCCGAAGCCAGATTAGGCCCGTTAATTGTTCGCCGAATATTTGGGCCCAATTACAGCCCAGTGAATTTCGGCCTATTAGAGGCCCGATGTAGACATGGGCCCATTTCAGCCCGGTGTGACTTTCAGCATGGGAATGGCCCGTGTTGCCCATGGGCCATATATGGTCCGACGGGACATCGGGCGCACTAACGGCCCGTGATAAAGGTTGCAACAGTTAAGCCCAATGTCTTTGGGACTTGTCGGTGTGGAACGACACCTATGGGATCACAAGAATCCCTACTACGGTTGCCGGGGCGCAGGGTTGCGAGGAGAGCAGGGCTAGTAGACAGAACAAGGATCGTTTACCCAGGTTCGGGCCGCGAGGATGAGTAAAACCCTAGTCCTACTTTGGTGGGTGTATTTCTGAGAGTTCTTGAGATCTCGAACTAGCTGTGGTCAGCGTGTGGTTCCAAAGAGCCGAATCCCTCCCCTCGTCGCCTCGGGCCTCCTTTTATAGGAAAAAGGGGTTGCCACAGTGGCCACAGGAGGTGGAAAAGGTCTACAGTGGCACGAGGTTATCCCTCGTATTACAGGACAAGGTGCATGTTGCCACGCAGGGGCCCGCCCAGCTGGTTGGGCTGGCAGCTGCATGTGAATGGCGGTGGAAGCTTGATTGACGTGGGCTTGGCGGTGGCCTTGCCGGCGTCTATGGCTAGGGCCTTGCCGGGTGGCCCGGCAAGGGTCTCGCCGTGACGTGTTATCGTCCCCGGCAAGGATCTTGCCGAGAATCGTCTGAAGGAAATATGCCCTAGAGGCAATAATAAAGTTATTATTTATTTCCTTATATCATGATAAATGTTCATTATTCATGCTAGAATTGTATTAGCCGGAAACATAATACATGTATGAATACATAGACAAACAATATGTCACTAGTATGCCTCTACTTGACTAGCTTGTTGAATCAAAGATGGTTAAGTTTCCTAACCATAGACATGAGTTGTCATTTGATTAACGAGATGATATCATTAGGAGAATGATGTGATTGACTTGACCCGTTCCGTTAGCTTAGCACACGATCGTTTAGTTTGTTTCTATTGCTTTCTTCATGACTTATACATGTTCCTATGACTATGAGATTATGCAACCCCCGTTTACCGGAGGAACACTTTGTGTGCCACCAAACGTCACAACGTAACTAGGTGATTATAAAGGTGCTCTACAGGTGTCTCCGAAGGTACTTGTTGGGTTGGCGTATTTCGAGGTTAGGATTTGTCACTCCGATTGTCGGAGAGGTATCTCTGGGCCCACTCGGTAATGCAAATCACTATAAGCCTTGCAAGCATTGCAACTAATGAGTTAGTTGTGGAATGATGTATTACGGAACGAGTAAAGAGACTTGCCGGTAACAAGATTGAACTAGGTATTGAGATACCGACGATCGAATCTCGGGCAAGTAACATACCGATGACAAAGGGAACAACGTATGTTGTTATGCGGTTTGACCGATAAAGATCTTCGTAGAATATGTAGGAGCCAATATGAGCATCCAGGTTCCGCTATTGTTTATTGACTGGAGACGTGTCTCGGTCATGTCTACATAGTTCTTGAACCCATAGGGTCTGCACGCTTAACGCTACGATGATACTTATATTATGAGTTTATATGTTTTGATGTACCAAAGGAGTTCGGAGTCCCGTATGATATCGGGGCCATGACGAGGTGTCTCGAAATGGTCAAAACGTAAAGATCGATATATTGGACGACTATATTCGGACTTCGTAAAGGTTCCGAGTGATTCGGGTATTTTTCGGAGTACTAGAGAGTTACGGGAATTTGTCGAGGAGTATATGGGCCTTATTAGGCCATACAGGAATAGAGGAGATAGGCCAAAAGGAAGGAGGCCTGCGCCCCCCCTCTGGTCCGAATTGGACAAGGGGTGCAGCCCCCTTTTCCTTCTCCCTCTCCTCCTCTTTCCTTCACTCCTACTCCAATAAGGAAAGGAGGAGTCCTACTCGCGGTGGGAGTAGGACTCCCCCCTTGGCGCGCCCTCATCCTAGGCCAGCCGCCTCCCCCCTTGCTCCTTTATATACAGGGGCAGGGGGCACCCTAGAGACACAACATTAGATCATTGATCTCTTAGTCGTGTGCGGTGCCCCCCTCCACCATAGTCCACCTCGATAATACTGTAGCGGTGCTTAGGTGAAGCCCTGCGTCAGTAGAACATCAACATCGTCACCACACCGTCGTGCTGACGAAACTCTCCCTCAACACTCGGCTAGATCGGATTTCGAGGGACGTCATCGAGTTGAACGTGTGCTGAACTCAGAGGTGTCGTACGTTCGGTACTTGATAGGTCGGATCGTGAAGACGTACGACTACATCAACCGCGTTGTGCTAACACTTCCGCTTTTGGTCTACGAGGGTACGTGGACAACACTCTCCCCTCTCGTTGATATGCATCACCATGATCTTGCGTGTGCGTAGGAATTTTTTTGAAATTACTACGTTCCCCAACAGTGGCATCCGAGCCAGGTTTTATGCGTTGATGTTATATGCACGAGTAGAATATAAGTCATACTGCTTACCAGCATGTCATACTTTGGTTCGGCGGTATTGTTGGATGAAGCGGCCCGGACCGACATTACGTGTACGCTTATGCGAGACTGGTTCTACCGACGTGCTTTGCACACAGGTGGCTGGCGGGTGGCAGTTTCTCCAACTTTACTTGAACCAAGTGTGGCTACGCCCGGTCCTTGCGAAGGTTAAAACAGCATCAACTTGACAAACTATCATTGTGGTTTTGATGCGTAGGTAAGAACGGTTCTTGCTAAGCCCGTAGCAGCCACGTAAAACTTGCAACAACAAAGTAGAGGACGTCTAACTTGTTTTTGCAGGGCAAGTTGTGATGTGATATGGTCAAGATATGGTTTTTGCTTTATTGTATACAATGCAATCGCCTTGTAATGCTTTACTTTATCACTAAGCGGTAGCGATAGTCATGGAAGCATAAGATGGAGATCAAGGTGTCGCACCGGTGATGATGGTGATCATGAAGGTGCTTCAGAGATGGAAATCACAAGCACAAGATGATGATCGCCATATCATATCACTTATATTGATTGCATGTGATGTTTATCTTTTATGCATCTTATCTTGCTTTGATTGACGGTAGTATTATAAGATGATCTCTCACTTAATTTCAAAATAAAAGTGTTCTCCCTGAGTATGCACCGTTGCCAAAGTTCGTTGTGCCCAGACACCACGTGATGATCAGGTGTGATAAGCTCTACGTCCATCTACAACGGGTGCAAGCCAGTTTTGCACACGCAGAATACTCAGGTTAAACTTGACGAGCCTAGCATATGCAAATATGGCCTCGGAACACTGAGACCGAAAGGTCGAGCGTGAATCATAGAGTAGATATGATCAACATATTGATGTTCACCATTGAAAGCTACTCCATTTCACGTGATGATCGGTTATGGTTTAGTTGATTTGGATCATGTGATCATTTAGAAGATTAGAGGGATGTCTTTCTAAGTGGGAGTTCTTAAGTAATATGATTAATTGAACTTTAATTTATCATGAACTTAGTCCTGGTAGTATTAGCATATCTATGTTGTAGATCAATAGCTCGCGATGTTGCTCCCCGTTTAATTTTTATATGTTCCTATAGAAAACTAAGTTGAAAAATGTTAGTGGCAATGATGCAGATTGGATCCGGCATCTGAGGATTATCCTCATTGATGCACAGAAGAATTATGTCCTTGATGCACCGCTAGGTGACTGACCTATGCAGGAGCAGATGCAGACATTATGAACATTTGGCTAGCTCAATATGATGACTACTTGATAGTTTAGTGCACCATGCTTAACAGCTTCGAATCGGGACTTCAAAGACGTTCTGAACGTCATGGATCATATGAGATGTTCCAGGAGTTGAAGTTAATATTTCAAGAAAATACCCGAGTTGAGAGATATGAAGTCTCCAACAAGTTCTATAGCTAAACAATGGAGGAGAATAGCTCAAGCAGTGAGCATGTGCTCAGATTGTCTGGGTACTACAATCGCTAGAATCAAGTGGGAGTTAATCTTCCAGATAGAATAGTGATTGACAGAATTCTCTAGTCACCATCACCAAGTTACTAGAACTTGGTGATGAACTATAATATGCAAGGGATAACGAAAACGATTCCCAAGCTCTTCGTGATGCTGAAATCGACGAAGGTAGAAATCAAGAAAAGCATCAAGTGTTGATGGTAAACAAAACCACTAGTTTCAAGTAAAGGGACAAAGGGAAGAAAGGGGAACTTCAAGAAGAACGGCAAGCAAGTTGTTGCTCACGTGAAAAAACCCAAGTCTGAACCTAAGCCTGAAACTGAGTGCTTCTACTGCAAAGGGACTGGTCACTTGAAGCGGAACTACCCCAAGTAATTGGCGGATAAGAAGGATGGCAAAGTGAACATAGGTATATTTGATATACATGTTATTAATGTGTACTTTACTAGTGTTTATAGCAACCCCTCAGTATTTGATACTAGTTCAGTTGCTAAGAATAGTAACTCGAAACGGGAGTTGCAGAATGAACGGAGACTAGTTAAGGGTGAAGTGACAATGTGTATTGGAAATGGTTCCAAGATTGATATGATCATCATCGCACACTCCCTATAGTTTTGGGATTAGTGTTAGACCTAAAATAAAAGTTATTTAGTGTTTGTGTTGAGCATAAATATGATTGGATCATGTTTATTGCAATACGATTATTCATGTAAGTTAGAGAATAATTGTTGTTCTGTTTACATGAATAAAACCTTCTATGGTCATACACCCAATGAAAATAGTTTGTTGGATCTCGATCGTGGTGATACACATATTCATAATATTGAAGCCAAAAGATGCAAAGTTAATAATGATAGTGCAACTTATTTGTGGCACTGCCGTTTAGGTCATATTGGTGTAAAGCGCATGAAGAAAATCCATGCTGATGGGCTTTTGGAATCACTTGATTATGAATCAGTTGATGCTTGCGAACCATGCCTCATGGGCAAGATGACTAAGACTCCGTTCTCCGGAACAATGGAGCGAGCAACAGATTTGTTGGAAATCATACATACTGATGTATGTGGTCCGATGAATATTGAGGATCGCGGCAGGTATTATTATTTTCTGATCTTCACAGATGATTTGAGCAGATATGAGTATATCTACTTGATGAAATACAAGTCTGAAATATTTGAAAAGTTCAAAGAATTTCAGAGTGACGTGGAGAATCATCGTAACAAAAATAAAAGTTTCTACGATATGATCGCAGAAGTAAAATATTTGAGTTACGAGTTTGGCCTTCAGTTAAAACAATGTGAAATAGTTTCACTACTCACGCCACCTGGAACACCACAGTGTAATGGTGTGTCCGAACGTCGTAACCGTGCTTTATTAGATATGGTGCGATCTATGATGTCTCTTACCGATTACCACTGTCGTTTTGGGGTTATGCATTAGAGACAGCTACATTCACGTTAAATAGGGCACCATCTAAATCCGTTGAGACGACACTGTATGAACTGTGGTTTGGCGAGAAACCTAAGCTGTCATTTCTTAAAGTTTGGGACTGCGATGCTTATGTGAAAAAGTTTCAACATGATAAGCTCGAACCCAAATCGGAGAAGTAAATCTTCATAGGATACCCAAAAGAAAATGTTGGGTACACCTTCTATCACAGATCCGAAGGCAAGATATTCATTGCTGATAATGGATCCTTTCTAGAGAAGGAGTTTCTCTCGAAAGAAGTGAGTGGGAGGAAAGTAGAACTTGATGAAGTAAATGTATCTGCTCCCTTATTGAAAAGTAGTACATCACAGAAACCGGTTTCTGTGACACCTATACCAATTAGTGAGGAAGCTAATGATAATGATCATGAAACTTCAGATCAAGTTACTACCGAACCTCGTAGATCAACCAGAGTAAGATCCGCACCAGCATGGTACGGTAATCCTGTTCTGGAAGTCATGCTACTAGATCGTGATGAACCTATGAACTGTGAGGAAGCGATGATGAGCCCAGATTCCGCAAAATGGCTTGAGGCCGGGAAATCTGAGATGAGATCCATGTATAAGAACAAAGTATGGACTTTGATTGACTTGCCCAAAGATCGGCGAGCCATTGAGATTAAATGGATCTTCAAGAGGAAGACGGACGCTGATAGTAGTGTTACTATCTACAAAGCTAGAATTGTCGCAAAAAGGTTTTCGACAAGTTCAAGGTGTTGACCACGATGAGAATTTCTCACTCGTGTCTATGCTTAAGTCTCTCCGAATCATGTTAGCTATTGCCGCATTTTATGAAATCTGGCAAATGGATAAACACAACTGCATTTCTTAATAGCATTTATTAAAGAAGAGTTGTATATGATGCAACCAGAAGGTTTTGTCAATCCTAAAGGTACTAACAAAATATGCAAGCTCCAGCGATCCATCTATGGACTGGTGCAAGCATCTCGGAGTTGGAATATACGCTTTGATAAGTTGATCAAAGCATATAGTTTTATATAGACTTGCGGTGAATTTATCAAGCGTCTTGATCTATATGTTTATTAGGTGCTCAATATCTAATGGATCAAGCATCTATGAACGCGGTTGAATTTATAGTTGGAATATATGCGGTTGAAAAACTTATCAAGCGTCTTGATCTATACATTTATTAGGTGCTCTACAGGTGTCTCCGAAGGTACTTGTTGGGTTGGCGTATTTCGAGATTAGGATTGTTCACTCCGATTTTCGGAGAGGTATCTCTAGGCCCTCTCGATAATGCACATCACCTAAAGACTTGCGATGATGTATTACGGAACGAGTAAAGACACTTGCCGGTAACGAGATTGAACTAGGTATTGAGATACCGACGATCGAATCTCGGGCAAGTAACATACCGATGACAAAGGGAACAACGTATGTTGTTATGCGGTCTGACCGATAAAGATCTTCATAGAATATGTGGGAGCCAATATGAGCATCCAGGTTCTGCTATTGGTTATTGACCGGAGACATGTCTCGGTCATGTCTACATAGTTCTCGAACCCGTAGGGTCCGCACGCTTAAAGTTTCGGTGACAATTGTATTATGAGTTTATGTGATTTGATGTACCGAAGGTAGTTAGGAGTCCCGGATGAGATCGGGGACATGACGAGGAGTCTCGAAATGGTCGGTACGTAAAGATCGATATATTGGACGACTATATTCGGACATCGGAAAGGTTCCGAGTGATTCGGGTATTTTCGGGGGTACCGGGGAGTTACGGGAATACGAGGAAGAAGTAATGGGCCTCATGGGCCAAGTGGTGGAAGAGAGGAGGCAGGGCGCGCGCCCCCCCTAGCCCAAACCGAATTGGACTAGGGGGCCGGCCCCCCTTTCCTCCTTTTCCTCCTTCTCCTTCCTTCTCCTTCTCCTCCTTCCTTTCCTCCTCCTAGTAGGAGTAGGAAAGGGAAGTCCTACTCCTACTAGGAGCAGGACTCCTCCTCCTGGCACGCCCATAAAGGGTCGGCCGGCCTCCCCCCTTGCTCCTTTATATACAGGGGTAGGGGGCACCTCTAGACACACAAGTTGATCAGTTGATCTCTCCCAGCCGTGTGCGGTGCCCCCCTCCACCATATTCCACCCCGGTCATATCGTAGCGGTGCTTATGCGAAGCCCTGCGTCGGTAGCAACATCATCACCGTCACCACACCATTGTGCTGACGGAACTCTCCCGTGAAGCTTTGCTGGATCGGAGTTCCCGGGGCGTCATCAAGCTGAACGTGTGCTGAACTCGGAGGTGTCGTGCGTTCGGTACTTGGATCGGTCGGATCATGAAGACGTACGACTACATGAACCGCGTTGTGCTAACGCTTCCGCTTTCGGTCTACGAGGGTACGTGGATAACACTCTCCCCTCTCGTTGCTATGCATCACCATGATCTTGCGTGTGCGTAGGAATTTTTTTGAAATTACTACGTTCCCCAACAGTGGCATCCGAGCCTAGGTTTTATGCGTTGATGTTGTGCACGAGTAGAACAGAAGTGAGTTGTGGGCGATTTAAGTCATACTGCTTACCAGCATGTCATACTTTGGTTCGGCGGTATTGTTGGATGAAGCGGCCTGGACCGACAGTACGCGTACGCTTACGCGAGACTGGTTCTACCGACGTGCTATGCAGACAGGTGGCTGGCGGGTGTCAGTTTCTCCAACTTTAGTTGAACCAAGTGTGGCTACGCCCGGTCCTTGCGAAGGTTAAAACAGCACCAACTTGACAAACTATCGTTGTGGTTTTGATGCGTAGGTAAGAACGGTTCTTGCTAAGCCCGTAGCAGCCACGTAAAACTTGCAACAACAAAGTAGAGGACGTCTAACTTGTTTTTGCAGGGCATGTTGTGATGTGATATGGTCAAGACATGATGCTAAATTTTATTGTATGAGATGATCATGTTTTGTAACCGAGTTATCGGCAACTGGTAGGAGCCATATGGTTGTTGCCTTATTGTATGCAATGCAATTGCGCTGTAATGCTTTACTTTATCACTAAGCGGTAGCGATAGTCGTGGAAGCATAAGATTGGCGAGACGACAACGATGCTACAATGGTGGTCAAGGTGTCGCGTCAGTGATGATGGTGATCATGACGGTGCTTCGGAGATGGAGATCACAAGCACAAGATGATGATGGCCATATCATATCACTTATATTGATTGCGTGTGATGTTTATCTTTTATGCATCTTATCTTGCTTTGATTGATGGTAGCATTATAAGATGATCTCTCACTAAATTTCAAGATAAAAGTGTTCTCCCTGAGTATGCACCGTTGCCAAAGTTCGTCGTGCCCAGACACCACGTGATGATCGGGTGTGATAAGCTCTACGTCCATCTACAATGGGTGCAAGCCAGTTTTGCACACGCAGAATACTCAGGTTAAACTTGACGAGCCTAGCATATCCAGATATGGCCTCAGAACACTGAGACCGAAAGGTCGAGCATGAATCATATAGTAGATATGATCAATATATTGATGTTCACCATTGAAAGCTACTCCATTTCACGTGATGATCGGTTATGGTTTAGTTGATTTGGATCACGTGATCACTTAGAAGATTAGAGGGATGTCTTTCTAAGTGGGAGTTCTTAAGTAATATGATTAATTGAACTTAAATTTATCATGAACTTAGTACCTGATAGTATCTTGCTTGTCTATGTTTGATTGTAGATAGATGGCCCGTGTTGTTGTTCCGTTGAACTTTAATGCGTTCCGTGAGAAAGCAAAGTTGAAAGATGATGGTAGCAATTACACGGACTGGGTCCGTAACTTGAGGATTATCCTCATTACTGCACAAAAGAATTACGTCCTGGAAGCACCGCTAGGTGCCAGGCCTGCTGCTGGAGTAACACTAGATGTTATGAACGTCTGGCAGAGCAAAGATGATGACTACTCGATAGTTCAGTGTGCCATGCTTTACGGCTTAGAATTGGGACTTCAACGATGTTTTGAACGTCATGGAGCATATGATATGTTCCAGGAGTTGAAGTTAATATTTCAAGCAAATGCCTGGATTGAGAGATATGAAGTCTCCAATAAATTCTATAGCTGCAAGATGGAGGGGAATAGTTCTGTCAGTGAACATATACTCAAAATGTCTGGGTATCATAATCACTTGACTCAACTAGGAGTTAATCTTCCTGTTGATAGTGTCATCGATAGAGTTCTTCAATCACTGCCACCAAGCTACAAGAGCTTCGTGATGAACTATAACATGCAAGGGATGGATAAGACAATTCCCGAGCTCTTCGCAATGCTAAAGGCTGCGGAGGTAGAAATCAAGAAGGAGCATCAAGTGTTGATGGTCAACAAGACCGCCAGTTTCAAGAAAAAGGGCAAAGGGAAGAAGAAGGGGAACTTCAAGAAGAACAGTAAGCAAGTTACTACTTAGGAGAAGAAACCCAAATCTGGACCTAAGCCTGAAACTGAGTGCTTCTACTACAAGTAGACTGGACACTGGAAGCGGAACTGCCCCAAGTATTTGGCGGATAAGAAGGATGGCAAGGTGAACAAAGGTATATGTGATATACATGTTATTGATGTGTACCTTACTAGAGCTCGTAGTAGCACCTGGGTATTTGATACTAGTTCTGTTGCTAACATTTGCAACTCGAAACAGGGACTACGGATTAAGTGAACACTGGCAAAGGACGAGGTGACGATGCGCGTGGGAAATGGTTCCAAAGTCGATGTGATCGCGGTCGGCATGCTACATCTACATCTACCTTCAGGGATTAGTTTTAGACCTAAATAATTGTTATTTGGTGCCAGCGTTGAGCATGAACATTATATCTGGATCTTGTTTGATGCGAGACGGTTATTCATTTAAATCAGAGAATAGTGGTTGTTCTATTTATATGAGTAATATCTTTTATGGTCATGCACCCTTGAAGAGTGGTCTATTTTTGATGAATCTCGATAGTAGTGATACACATATTCATAATATTGAAACCAAAAGATGCAGAGTTGATAATGATAGTGCAACTTATTTGTTGCACTGCCGTTTAGGTCATATCGGTGTAAAGCGCATGAAGAAACTCCATACTGATGGACTTTTGGAATCACTTGATTACGAATCACTTGGTACTTGCGAACTGTGCCTCATGGGCAAGATGACCAAATGCCGTTCTCCGGTACTATGGAGAGAGCAACGGATTTGTTGGAAATCATATATACAGATGTATGTGGTCCGATGAATATTGAGGCTCGTGGCGGATATCGTTATTTTCTCACCTTCATAGATGATTTAAGCAGATATGGGTATATCTACTTAATGAAACATAAGTCTGAAACATTTGAAAAGTTCAAAGAATTTTAGAGTGAAGTTGAAAATCATCGTAACAAGAAAATAAAGTTTCTACGATCTGATCATGGAGGAGAATATTTGAGTTACGAGTTTGGTCTACATTTGAAACAATGCGGAATAGTTTCGCAACTCACGCCACCTGGAACACCACAGCGTAATGGTGTATTCGAACGTCATAATCATACTTTACTAGATATGGTGCGATCTATGATGTCTCTTACAGATTTACCGCTATCGTTTTGGGGTTATGCTTTAGAGACGGCTGCATTCACGTTAAATAGGGCACCATCGAAATCCGTTGAGACGACGCCTTATGAACTATGGTTTGGCAAGAAACCAAAGTTGTCGTTTCTGAAAGGTTGGGGCTGCGATGCTTATGTGAAAAAGCTTCAACCTGATAAGCTCGAACCCAAATCGGAGAAATGTGTCTTCATAGGATACCCAAAGGAAACTGTTGGGTACACCTTCTATCATAGATCCGAAGGCAAGACTTCCGTTGCTAAGAATGGATCCTTTCTAGAGAAGGAGTTTCTCTCGAAAGAAGTGAGTGGGAGGAAAGTAGAACTTGATGAGGTAACTGTACCTGCTCCCTTATTGGAAAGTAGTACATCACAGAAACCGGTTTCTATGACACCTACACCAATTAGTGAGGAAGCTAATGATAATGATCATGAAACTTCAGATCAAGTTATTACCGAACCTCGTAGATCAACCAGAATAAGATCCGCACTAGAGTGGTACGATAATCCTGTTCTGGAAGTCATGCTACTAGATCATGATGAACCTATGAACTATGAAGAAGCGATGGTGAGCCCAGATTCCGCAAAATGGCTAGAAGCCATGAAATCTAAGATGGGATCCATGTATGAGAATAAAGTGTGGACTTTGGTTGACTTGCCCATTGATCAGCAAGCAATTGAGAATAAATGGATCTTCAAGAAGAAGACTGACGCTGACAGTAATGTTACTGTCTACAAAGCTCAACTTGTTGCAAAAGGTTTTCGACAAGTTCAAGGGATTGACTACGATGAGACCTTCTCACTCGTAGTGATGCTTAAGTCTGTCCGAATCATGTTAGCAATTGCCGCATTTTATGATTATGAAATTTGGCAAATGGATGTTAAAACTGCATTCCTGAATGGATTTCTGGAAGAAGAGTTGTATATGATGCAGCCAGAAGGTTTTGTCGATCCAAAGGGAGCTAACAAATTGTGCAAGCTCCAGCGATCCATTTATGGACTGGTGCAAGTGTAACGCCCTCGATGCGGTTATATCTCCCACGTGTCGAAGCACGACTTAGTGGCATAACTGCATTGAAAGCAATGTCGCAAGTGAGGTAATCTTCACACAACCCATGTAATACATAAGGGAAAAAGACACATAGTTGGCTTACAATCGCCACTTCACACAATTACATGAATAAAGCATTACATGAACCAGATTCAATCAAGGTCCGACTACGGTACCAAAAGAAAAGAAGAACCCCAAATGCGACAAGGTCCCCGATCGACCCCAACTGGGCTCCACTACTGACCAACTAGAACGAAACAACACAAAGGACAAGATCTTCATCGAGATCCTCCTGAGCTTGGTTGCGTCACCTGCTCGGTTCAACGGCACCTGCAAACTGGTTTTGGAAGTATCTGTGAGCCACGGGGACTCAGCAATCTCGCACCCTCGCGATCAAGACTATTTAAGCTTATAGGTAAGGCAAGGTAAATATGTGGAGCTGCAGCAAGCGACTAGCATATATGGTGGCTGACTTGTTCGCAAAAGAGAGCGAGAAGAGAAGGCAAAAGCACGGTCGAACAACTATGATCAAGAAGTGATCCTAAAGTAACCTACGTCAAACATAACTCCAACACCGTGTTCACTTCCCGGACTCCGCCGGAAAGAGACCATCACGGTTACACACGCAGTTGATGCATTTTAAATAAGGTCAAATTTAGGTTTTCTACAACTGGACATTAACAAATTCCCATCTGCCCATAACCGCGGGCACGGCTTTCGAAAGTTCAAATCCCTGCAGGGGATCCCAACTTAGCCCATGACAAGCTCTCACGGTCAACGAAGGAATAGACCTTCTCCCGAGACATTCGGATCAGGCTCGGTGTCCCGGTTCTACAAGACACTTCGACAAGTTAAAACAAATCTAGCAACACCGCCCGAATGTGCCGACAAATCCCGATAGGAGCTGCACATATCTCGTTCTCAGGGCACACTCAGATGAGTGCTCCATACAACTAAAACCAAACCTCGAGTTTCCCCGAGGGGGCGCTGCACATGACTCTAGTTTGGACCAACACTCAGAGGAGCACTGGCCCAGGGGGGGTAAAATAATGATGAACCTTGGGCTGGCCGACCCAAGGGAAAGAAAAAGGCTAGGTGGCGAATGGTAAAACCAATGTTGGGCATTGCTGGAGAAGTTTTATTCAAGGCAAACTGTCAAGGGGTTCCCATTATTACCCAACCGCGTAAGGAACGCAAAATCCGGGAACATAACACCGATATGACGGAAACTAGGGCGACAAGAGTGGAACAAAACACCAGGCATAAAGCCGAGCCTTCCACCCTTTACCAAGTATATAGATGCATTAATTAAATAAGGTATATTGTGATATCCCAACAAGTAAACATGTTCCAACAAGGAACAACATCTCCATGTTCCAACAAGGAACAAACTTCAATCTTCACCTGCAACTAACAACGCTATAAGAGGGGCTGAGCAAAGCGGTAACATAGCCAAACAACGGTTTGCTAGGCCAAGGTGGATTAGAGGCTTGGTTCAACAATATAGGAGGCATGATAAGGAAGTGGTAGGTATCGCAGCATAGGCATAGCAAAAGAGCGAGCATCTAGCAAGCAAAGATAGAAGTGATTTCGAGGGTATGGTCATCTTGCCTGAAATCCCGCAAGGAAGAAGAACGAGTCCATGAAGAAGACAAACAGATGTAGTTAAGCGGGTCCTCACAAACGCGGCGTTACCGGAACCAACCCGAAGAAGCAAACACCGAAAAGAAGCACACAACATAGTAAACAAACCACACATGAACATGGTATGATATGCGAGATGCGGTATGCGATGCATATGCATGATTTGACAAGAGATGAATGAACCTGGACTCAACTTGGAAATCCAAGTGTTCCACTGCAAAGATGAGATGAAATCGCTTGAAAACGATATAAAGAACACCGGAATCGGAGTTACGGTTTGGAAATGGCAAGCAATTCAAATATGGCACCGGTCTGCGATTTACAGCAAGTAGCCAACTAAATGCAATGAGATGAACATGCTACAGCACCCAAACATGGCATCAAAATGCATAGTAGGAATCCATTCATGATGCTTAACAAAATACTAGCACTGAGCTACGGCCAATTCATCCATTAACAGGTTCAAACAAGCATGGCAAAAATGCAAACGGTAACCAGATTTCAGACTTAGTGAATTTAACACTTGTCTGGAATTTCAGATCAGATAGCACTCTTTGGAGCATGAAAACTAGATGCTACAGGGCCTGAACATGACAACGTAAAGCATGGCATGGAGATACTCAAAGAGCTTAACAAAAGTCCCTTAGTGACCTTGAGCCAAAATGGATCAGAAAATACAATTGCAAGCATGTGAACATGGCAAAAACATAATCAGATCACAGACTCGGTGAAAACTGGAGCATGCAAAAATCAGATATCAAGTAGGCATGTTTACGAGCTCGATGCACTCACTACAGAGAATGTCATGACAATCTAAGCATACACCCATCAAGAATACACAAAATACAAGCTAGAAATGGCAAGAACAACAACATGGCATGCACGGATCAACTACAACAACATCGGCAAAATCGCCAACAAGTAGACAATCTGCCCAGATTCACGAAATGACAAAAGTAGAGCTTGATTGACTCAAGCTAGGGTGCTCCATAATTGCAAACAAAGATATGGATGGATAGAGCACTACAAGATTAACAAATTATCCTTACTGATCATCCTCAAAAGAGGCACGGATCACTAGGAAACAACATGAACATATGGCATCATGAGATAAACAGACCAAGGACTTAGTGGAATGCTAAGTCCCTGAAATCAGCATTAACAAGTGCACCACTTTGCAAGCTTGTGCTAGTCACCACACACATCACAAAAATACATGGATGACACCACTGAAAAGATGGCAAAACCTATAACAAAACATATGTAGAGCTCATGGGCATATCATGCACACAATAATCATGGCAAAAATGACAAATATCTAAATGGAGCAGCAGATCTGACAATAAACTCAAATAGCATTCTTCCAACAGAATTTTGGGCATCAAGATGAACTCAAAAGAAAATGATGCAATGAGATGAAATGATGTGCTCTCTTAGACGAACAATTTGATATGCTATATGCATGAATCGGAGCTACGGATGAAAAGTTACGGCATGATAAACATGGGCATGTGAATCTGGGAATTTCGGGGACTTAGTGAAATTTTACCCTCCGGGTCTAGGGTTGACTTTGGAACGGAAGTCGAGGCAGGGCCGGATCTCGTCGGAGAGTCGCCGGACTTGGCCGGAGAGGAGGAAGGAGGCAGGAGAGGAGGGCCTAGGCGTCGGATCCGGCGGGGGAGGAAGGAGCTCCCGCGGCTGCGAGGTCCACCGGCGACGGCGGCGACCTGGGTCGGGGCTCCGGCGAGCTCCGGATGAGCCGGGGTTCGTCTCCGGCGAGCTCCAAACGGCAGGAAGGTGAGGGGGCCGGAGCACGGCGGCACGGGAGCGGGGTGACGAGGGGCGCCGTTGCGGTGGTGACGTGCTCGCAGGAGAGCCGGGCGGCGGAGCACGGCGGAGCGCGGCTGCGCAGGCGAGTCAAGGCGGAGGTCGGCGGCGAAGTGAGCGGGGCGGCACCGGCGAACACAGGCGGCGGGGCGCGC